>NW_021963292.1:0-124126 GCF_901765095.1 Microcaecilia unicolor | reverse complement strand
ACGTGATCCAACTGTCCACGTTTTCTCACCTCCCTGCATTGGTGGACAATTCGCTCCAATTTGACCCTGGGACGTCCCTTTCAAAATTCTTCAGCCGCAAAAAGTGCTGATGACGGATGCGTGTCTCCGGGGGTGGGGAGCTCATGTCGATGGGCTTCACACTCAAGGGAGTTGGTCCCTCCAGGAAACAGGTTTTCAGATCCAACCTCCTGGAGTTGTGAGCGGTCTGGAAACGCGCTAAAGGCTTTCAGAGATCGGCTTGTCTCATCAATTATTCAATCGGTTGGGCCGCTGGATGACCGAGGGGTAAAAGGTGGCGATCAAGGAAGACAAAGACGTAGCGGAGGAGACTGAATGAATTCTTTGCTTCGGTCTTCACCGAGGAAGATTTTGGTGGGATACCGGTGTCGGAAATGGTATTTCAAGCGGACGAGTCGGAGAACTTACTGACTTCACGGTAAACCTGGAGGACGTAATGGGGCATTTCGGCAAACTGAAGAGTAGCAAATCTCCTGGACCAGATGGTATTCATCCTAGAGTACTGATAGAACTGAAAAACGAGCTTGCGGATCTACTGCTAGTGATATGCAACTTATCCTTAAAATCGAGCTTGGTACCTGGAAGATTGGAGGGTGGCCAATGTAACGCCCATTTTTAAAAGGCTCCATGGGAGATCCGGGAAATTATAGACCGGTGAGTCTGACGTCGGTGCCCGGGGGAAAATGGTAGAGGCTATTATCAAAAACAAAATTACAGAGCACATCCGAGGACATGGATTACTGAGACCAAGTCAGCATGGCTTTTGTGTGGGGAAATCTTGCCTGACCAATTACTTCAATTCTTTGAAGGAGGTGAACAAACATGAGGACAAAGGGGAGTCGGTTGATATTGTGTATCTGGATTTTCAAAGGCGTTTGACAAGGTACCTCATGAAAGGCTACAGAGGAAATTGGAGGGTCATGGGATAGGAGGAAATGTCTTATTGTGGATTAAAAACTGGTTGAAGGATAGGAAACAGAGAGTGGGGTTAAATGGGCAGTATTCACAATGGAGAAGGGTAGTTAGTGGGGTTCCTCAGGGGTCCGTGCTAGGACCGCTGCTTTTTAATATATTTATAAATGATTTAGAGATGGGAGTAACTAGCGAGGTAATTAAATTTGCTGATGACACAAAGTTATTCAAAGTCGTTAAATCGCGACAGGATTGTGAAAAATTACAAGAGGACCTTACGAGACTGGGAGACTGGGCGGCTAAATGGCAGATGATGTTTAATGTGAGCAAGTGCAAGGTGATGCATGTGGGAAAAAAGAACCCGAATTATAGCTACGTCACGCAAGGTTCCACGTTAGGAGTTACGGACCAAGAAAGGGATCTGGGTGTCGCGTCTTAACACACTGAAACCTTCTGCTCAGTGTGCTGCTGCGGCTAAGAAAGCGAATAGAATGTTGGTATTATCAGGAAAGGTATGGAAAACAGGTGTGAGGATGTTATAATGCGTTGTATCGCTCCATGGTGCGACCGCACCTTGAGTATTGTGTTCAATTCTGGTCGCCGCATCTCAAGAAAGATATAGTAGAATTGGAAAAGGGTGCAGCGAAGGGCGACTAAAATGATAGCGGGGATGGGACGACTTCCCTATGAAGAAGACTAAGGAGGCTAGGGCTATACAGCTTGGAGAAGAGACGGCTGAGGGGGGAGACATGATAGAGGTATATAAAATAATGAGTGGAGTGGAACAGGTGGATGTGAAGCGTCTGTTCACGCTTTCCAAAAATACTAGCACTAGGGGGCATGCGATGAAACTACAGTGTAGTAAATTTAAAACAAATCGGAGAAAATTTTTCTTCACCCAATGTGTAATTAAACTCTGGAATTCGTTGCCGGAGAAAGTGGTGAAGGCGATTAGCTTAGCAGAGTTTAAAAAGGGGTTGGACGGTTTCCTAAAGGACAAGTCCATAACCACTACTAAACGGACTTGGAAAACTCCCAAAATTCCAGGAATAACATGTATAGAATGTTTGTACGTTGGGGAAGCTTGCCAAGTGCCCTTGGCCTGGATTGGCCGCTGTCGTGGACAGGATGCTGGGCTCGATGGACCCTTGGTCTTTTCCCAGTATGGCATTACTTATGTACTTAAATTCAAACAGACAATCAGGTTGCTATGTACTACATCAACAAACAGGGGGGGCACCGGATCTCGCCCCCTGTGTCAGGAAGCCGTCAGGATGTGGCTTTGGGCTCGCCAGCACGGCATGTTTCTCCAAGCCACGTATCTGGCAGGCGTAAACAACAGTCTGGCCAACAGGTTGAGCAGGATAATGCAACCTCACGAGTGGTCTCTCAACTCGAGAGTAGTACGCAAGATCTTTCAAGTGTGGGGCACCCCCTTGGTAGATCTTTTTGCCACTCAGATCAATCACAAGGTCCCTCAGTTCTGTTCCAGACTTCAGGCCCACGACAGGCTAGCGTCGGATGCCTTTCTTCTTCATTGGGGGAAGGGCCTCCTGTATGCATATCCTCCCATACCCTTGGTAGGGAAGACTTTGCTGAAACTCAAGCAGGATCGTGGAACTGTGATTCTGATAGCTCCCTTCTGGCCGCGTCAGATCTGGTTCCCTCTTCTTCTGGAGTTGTCCTCCGAAGAACCATGGAGATTGGAGTGTTTTCCAACCCTCATTATATTTTATTTATATTTATTTCAAATTTACATTTATGCAATACAACATAAATCAATCAAGATAACATTAAAGGAACTAAATCAAAACTGGAAATTATCCTACATTATATCGACCACAAATTATGATCCAAGATCTAGGAAAATAACTAAAATCAAAAAGCAATCAAATTAGTGAACAGAGAGAGATGGCGAAGATTCGCAGCCGAATAGCGCTTAATACAGTGCCTATTACAACATTATTCTTTAGAGGTAATAATTCTTGTAATTTTCCTGGGTCAAAAAAATATATGATATAGATTCAATAGTAATAAAACATTTACAAGGAAACCTCAATTGAAAAGTTTCCACCTAAACGGAGAACTCTTTCTTTTAGTAACAGGAAAACTTTTCTTCTTCTCTGGGTATCCTTGGAAAAGTCTGGGAAAATCTGTATTTTTGACCCAAGAAAAGTGGAGTTCATATGGCGAAAATAAAGTCTCAAGATGTTATTACGGTCTGTTTGCAGTGCAAATGTAGCAAGCAGTGTGGTTCTCTCAGTTATGACCTCCATAGAACTTTCCAGGAAGTCAGTTAAATTTAAAGCAGCTTGAGGATTTTGAGGAATATCACCCTTTCTTGCACCAGAAATATATTGTACTCTTATAATAGGAGGGAATCCCTCAGAGGGGACACCCAATATCTCATGCACATATTTCCTCAACATTTCCAGTGCTGGGATGAGTGGAGATTAGGAAAATTAAGAAAACGTAGGATTATTTATGCGAATTTGGTTTTCAAGGAAATCAATTTTACGCTGCTGAAAGTTTGAACTTTTCATCAACATTTCTGTTGAAGATTTCACTGCCTTAAAGTCATTGTCCAAAACATTCATTCTAGATGTGTGCTCTGCAACTTTAAGAGAAATATCTTTTTGAGTTTGCTTTACCTCTGCCAACTCTCCCGTTAGGATTCGGGCAATCTGTTGTACGTTGAAATTTAGGCCTTGTATCGCTTCCCATAAAACTTCTAGGGTAATAGCTGAAGGTTTTTTCAAATCTCCCAGCACGACAGAGGACGCATTCAGATTCACTGCAGGCAGTACACTTGCCTGCATCGATGTTCCTTCTGGCGTTGAGGAAGCAGCGGGGTCTCCGCAAACAAGCGCAGGGGACCGACTTCCGGATACCACGCTCCGTTCCACCGCTGAATCCTGCCTCTCTCCTGGCCTTGGGGAACAGCCATTGGGGGTGGGCTCAACGAGACTCCCTCAGCGCTCAGGTCTGTAAGATTTTCCGGACCGCCCGTAGCGAAACCGCCAGCTCCCGGCGTCAGCAATCCCATCTCTGCCAGAGTCATCTGCCGCAACGGGGCTGGTTCCACCCTGCGCGCGGAGACAAGTGCACTGGGTTTACCCTTTCGCTTGCCCATAACGGCAAGCGAAACTCCGTGTGCAGGTTTCAATGGAGGGAGGAGAGAGCTCGGCGCACATCCGTTCAGCTAGACGCCATCTTGGTTTCCAACCCTCATTACTCAGAAAGAGGGGGCGCTTCTGCATCCCAACCGCTGATCCCTGGCTGTCACGGCCTGGATGTTGAGAGCGTAGACTTCGCCTCCTTGGGTCTTTCTGAGGGTGTCTCCCGAGTGTTGCTTGCTTCCAGGAAAGATTCCACGAAGAGGTGTTATGCTTTCAAATGGAAGAGGTTTGCCATCTGGTGTGACAGCCAGGCCCTAAATCCTCGTTCTTGTCCTACACAGACCCTGCTTGAATACCTTCTGCACTTGTCCGAGTCTGGTCTTAAGACCAACTCTGTAAGAGTTCACCTAGTGCAATTAGTGCTTTCCATTATCGTGTAGAGGGTAATCCTATCTCGGGACAACCTTTAGTTGTTCGCTTCATGAGAGGTTTGCTTTTGTCAAAGCCCCCTATCAAGCCTCCTACAGTGTCATGGGATCTCAGTGTCGTTCTCACCCAGCTGATGAAACCTCCTTTTGAGTCACTGAATTCTTGCCATCTGAAGTACTTGACCTGGAAGGTCATTTTCTTGGTGGCAGTCACTTCAGCTCGTAGAGTCAGTGAGCTTCAGGCCTTAGTAGCTCATGCTCCTTATACCAAATTTCATCATAACAGAGTAGTCCTCCGCACTCACCCTAAGTTCTTGCCAAAGGTGGTGTCGGAGTTCCATCTTAACCAGTGAATTGTCTTGCAACCATTCTTTCCCCGGCCTCATACCCGCCCTGCTGAACGTCAGTTGCACACATTGGACTGCAAGTGAGCATTGGCCTTCTATCTGGAGCGGACAAGCCCACACAGACAGTCCACCCAATTGTTTGTTTCTTTTGACCCCAAAGAAGGGGAGTGGCTGTCGGGAAACGCACCATCTCAAATTGGCTAGCAGATTGCATTTCCTTCACTTATGCCCAGGCTGGGCTGACTTTTGAGGGCCATGTCATGGCTCATAGTGTTTGAGCCATGGCAGCGTCAGTGGCCCACTTGAAGTCAGCCACTATCGAAGAGATTTGCAAGGCTGAGACGTGGTCATCAATCCACACATTCACATCTCATTACTGCCTACAGCAGGATACCCGACACGACAGTCGGTTCGGGCAGTCGGTGCTGCAGAATCTTGTTTGGGGTTTAGAATCCAACTCCACCCCACTAGGCCCATTTTTATTCTGTTCCAGGCTGCACTCTCAGTTAGTTGGTTGTATTTAGGTCAATCTCAGTTATGTCCTCGCCGTTGCGAGGCCCAATTGACCAATGTTTGTTGTTTTGAGTGAGCCTGGGTGCTAGGGATACCACAATCGTGAGAACAAGCAGCCTGCTTGTCCTTGGAGAAAGCGAGGTTACTAACCTGTAGCAGGTATTCTCCGAGGACAGCAGGCTGATTGTTCTCACAAACACGCCCGCCTCCCCTTTGGAGCTGTGTTTTCCCTTGTTTTTGCTATTTACTGGACTGGCGAGCACGCTCGCGTTCGGGCGGGAAGACGGTCACGCATGCGCGATGCACGTGGATCACGCAAGAGCTAGCAAACTTCTGTTGCTAGGAAGATCTTCCGATCCTGGGGCTGCCGTGGACGCACCCAATCGTGAGAACAATCAGCCTGCTGTCCTCAGGGAATACCTGCTACAGGTTAGTAACCTTGCTTTATTGTACAGATTATTAGTGGTGCCTCAGTTCTGGAAACCTAATTTCCAGAATGATATAGACAGAATCGAAGCAGTTCAGAGATCTACCCACCCTTCCACTCACTTTTCCTCTTAATCTCTAACCCTCTCATTTTCTGTCTTCTCTTCCCATATCTTTCTCTACATTTTGCTTGTCTTCTTCCCCACCTTCTCTCACTCCTCTTTGCTCCCAGCAAGTTCTGTGTGGCAACTCCATGTATTCTGTCTCCTCCTCTTCCTTACTCATCCTGCTTCGTCTTCTCCATTCCCCTTCTCAATTTCTTTCCCTTCTTCAGAAAAATGAATGTATCACAGGTTACACTGAAAGATCATGTGCCATCCTTGCAGTGGTTCCATCTCCATCACCTCCTAGCTTCAGCTTCTAGAGTCAAATTGCATTGTGAAAGAGGAAGCTGCAGTGATGGAGATGGCATACCTGTGCTCTGTCAGACCCCACAGTGCATCTTTAGGTTTTGATTACCATTACTAAACAGTATTTTTGGAACTCTTTGAATAATGATGTACCAAATCACCCTGTTGCATATGCTGAAACTTTTAATGATGTTGGGAAAACCATAAATCATCAATTAAAACTTCCTTTTTTTTAAACACACACTTTAAAACCCGTAGCACAGAATTATGAGTTTAGGTGCTGATGATCAGAAGCCCCACATTGTTCTAAACACTCTAAAAATAGAACCGGAACAGCGTGGGGCTATAACGCCCCTATTAGCATGCAATTTACACATGCTATAGCTCTGAAACAGGGGATACTTATGCGGGAGGATTGTGCCTGGGCATCCTCCTGCAGAAGTTGTTTGACAGCCCGGACCTGTCAAACAGCAGAAAGGTTTGTACTCCGGACCTGTCAAACCTAAGCCCGCCCACCCCCTCCAAACAAGACCTGGGAGTCCGATGGCCCCAGACCCCCCTACCCCTAAAACACAAAAACACTGGTGGTTCAGTGGGACCGCTAGTTATTTATTTATACATTTGTACCCAGCGCTTTCCCACTCAAAGCAGGCTCAATGCGGCTTACATAGTAATAGGGTTACAGAGTGTTGCTAAAGAAAATATACGTGAAGTATATTAGAATAATGAGAGAGAAGGAGAATGGGATACGGGATAAACCTAGGGAATTTTGGTGGGCGGTGTAGTTTGGTTCATTGTTTTTATCTCTTGGATATGTGTTAGGGAGATGGGTTCATAGGGTTAGTATTTGGGTAGGCTTGCACCCCCTCCCACCCCCCAACATCAAACAGAAATGTCGTGGTGGTCCAGTGGGACCGCTATCTAGCTAGCTAGCCCACCCTCCCTCCCCCCCTGTGACCTGCCGCTCTGTAGTAGTAGTTGGCGGAGGGAGGGACTAGCATTACCTCCCCTCCTCCTCGATTGCCTTCCCAAAATGGTGACGCCCTGCCTGGGATGCGCTTGGCGGGGCTTTTGAGAAGGTGCCCGAAGAGGAGAAAATCCTGGATCTGTAAAAACCTCTTCAGTGGGTCTCCCTCATTCATTCCTCTCTCTCTAGCAACCCTAATGCCAGCTCCAAGCTGATGTAGGGTTTGCAGCAATAACAGCACCCTTGTTTGGTGTGCTACCCGCTGATGATGAGGAAGGAATGTGGGCAATCCTTGTTTGCATGCATTTGTATACATTACCATTCAGAGCTGGCGAGCGTGTTACTACACGCACTCGCCGGCTCTGATCATTGGGCAGGAGCAAACGCGAGCACTAGTACGGTGTTATTGACCTCTAGTGCCTGCGTTTGCTTCTGATCATTGGCCCCTTAGTTCTGTATACTGCTGTACGTTTATCAGCTCACAGAGGTCCATTGAAATGAGGCTGTAAAAAGTATCTGCGAAGCTTGCACTTCTGTTCTTAACACCACTATTGTGACATGATTTACTTGATTTTAAGGGTCATCATCATGTTGTCAATATATGGTAAATACACCTTTTTGCAGAACTGTTGTTTTGTTCTTTTAAAAGAGATGCTAAAAGTTGTTTACTACTTCTGAATGCTATACTTTTAAATTGAAAAACATTAGCATGCAGGATATCACAGAAAAATAAACTAGGATTCAGAAGGTATGTTAAAGTTCTGTATGTTACCAAAGAACTTAAATGGTTAACTGTTTACTTTCTTCTCCATCCAGCCTAAGCTCGCTAGTCTAAACCTATCTAGCAAAACTGAAATATAATTTTAGCATCCGTTGAGGCTGTCAGTATTATAGGTGGCAACCCCAGGAGGTGCAATCACAGTTCTGCAGTACAAAACAAAACATCTTGTTTGTTTTAGCAAAGTGGAAGTAATAGATTGGATGTAATAGAGGGCAGGTGTTGGCATCAAATTTGTCTCAGTAGAGTGAGTGCTGGCATGGGATTTGTTTTTTGTCTTAAGAACACTGAACTACAAGTCAGGAATCTTCCTAGGGCTTGCAAGTTGAAATCCTGCTCTCTTGTTGACTCTGTGGCCACCTTCAAGCTACTTGATTCCTTTGTATCCGATTTTAACCATCTATTGTAGATAACACATTGTTCCAAGAAGCTTTAATGCAATCCACTTGCTAGATTTATGTAGATCTGAAGCATTAAAATATAAAGAGATTTGAGATCTTGTTTTGATAAGACTTTATAAGTTGAAATTAGTCTTAACTTTCTCTAGCTGAATGGTATGTCTGTCATACGGTATTATCAGTGAAATGTACAGTAGCTTTCTGAAAGAGAATTGATAATTTTATTTGCCTCTGAGGTTTGAATGGTTACATATGTAATATAGTATAAATCTATTTTATTGTGCTTATGTATATGATAAATAAAATATCTATTCTACTATATAAATGAAGAGTGACCGACGTGCCGCACATGCGCAGAACAGCGCAGCATGTCACAGATCTCTTCCGACGTTCTTACAGGCTGTAACAGCAGCACATATCGCCGGGACCAGCGGCACATCACAGCTGCCTCGCAACGTTGTGACAATAAAAACTGTACTTTTAAAGAACAATACACACTTACACAGACGACTTTCTCCTCCCGGTACCAGGGGCGTAGCCACGGGCGGGCCTGAACGGGCCCAGGCCCAGCCAGTTTCCCTCCAGGCCCGCCCAGCCAATGTCCGCCCTGCCCCGGGTGTCAGCAGTACTACTACTATCTTACAATCTAATAGAAGTTGAGGAGGGGGGGTGCTCTGCTGGCGCTGCAGTCCCCACCTGCCTATTAGCTCCATGATCGATGAGCAGACGACCCTTGTCTTCCACCCGGCACCAAGCCTTTAAAAACAAAAACGGAGAAACGCCTCGTGTCTGCTTTGCGCTGCTGTAAAGCAAGCAGCAAATCGCTTCGTCGTGTCGGCCCTTCCTTCACTGTGTCCCGCCCTCGAGGGCGGGACACAGTGAAGGAAGGGCCGACGAGACGATTTGCTGCTTGCTTTACAGCAGCGCACCTCAGACATGAGGCATTTCTCCGTTTTTTTTTTTAAGGCTCGGTGCCGGGTGGAAGACGAGGGTCGTCTGCTCGTCGATCATGGAGCTGGTAGGTTTTTAGAGAAGTTTTAAAGTTCTTGAGAGAGGATACCAATCTAATGCCCTTGGGCAAACTGTTCCAAAGAGTTGGGGCATGTACGCTAAAGCAAGAGGCTGGTGTATGATCCATTTTTAATAATTCAGTGGGAAGGGGCAACTAAAAGGTTTGGCTGGTGGTAATGGAGTAGTCACAACAGTATTAGCAGATTAGATAGAAATAAGTGGAGACAAGAAAAGAAACCTGAAATCAGATGGTTAGAATTTTAACGGAATTTGATAGGGAATAGGAAGTCAGTGTTTAGATTGCAGGAGGGGAGGAACATGATCAGAGTGTTTCTTTCCAAGAAATAATTTAACAACTGAAGTCGACAGTAGTAGAATTGAAGGGAGCCCTGATTGAGTTATAGTGATTCAGTTTTGTTATGATACGACCCAAAAGTAAGGTGCATAGTGAAGGGAGATCCAAGACAGAATGAACAAAGTATATGCGTTTCTGTGAGAGAGAAATCACTGAACAACAGATTTGATTTGAGGAAGAAAGCTAAGTTCTTTGTCGGTTTGTGATTCCCAGAATATTCATAAAGTCTTTCAATGGAAGTTAAATACTTTTAATAGATGGGCCATGAAGGGGAAAGTCAAAGAACATCAGGTAAAGAATATGGATTCAGATTGGCTTCTGCTCAATGAATTAAGATAAATGTAAATAAATCTGAGATTTTATTAGAGAAGATGAGGCCAATAGAACCCAGGATAGAAAGAGTGAGTCAAGTGCATAGAGAAGTTGAATATCATCAGTATAAATGAAAAATATGTAACATTGAGTTTGGAGGAGCAGCGCAAGGGTGGACAAGATAATTATTAAAAAGTATAGGGCTTAAAATAGAACTTTGAGGAAAGGCAGTTGGCAAGGGCATGGGGAAAGAGTTTTAGGAATGCTAGTGGTCAAGGGCATGGGGAAAGAGTTTTGGGAACCATGAGACTATGAACATTCTGTTGTCAAGGTAGGGTTGAAAGCAAGACGGGGACAGTGCCAGAAATAGGGAAATTAGAAAAATGCTGTAGAAGAATAGAGTGATTAACCAGATCTCATGCAGAGGATAAATTAAATGAAATGAGGAAGACATATTTCCTTGAATCATGATGAAATTGATGATAAAAAAAACAGGGTAAATTCTGTGGAATGGTGAAGACAGAAACCTATTTTGTCTGGGATGAAGGATGTTAGTTTTCTCAATTAAATCACTTAATTGGCTTGTGGCCAATATTTCAAAAGGCAAAGTGAAGATGAATGAAAAAATAGATGCAGGGTTTTTGAGGTGAATATGAATGACTGCTTGCTCATGCACTTACCTGGTACATAACCATTTGTAAGATTGGAAGAGATCGTGGAGAGGAAATGCAGCAAAAGGGGCTCAGTGATACATTTAAGAAAGTAAGTAAATACTGCGGGTCAGTAAAAGGAAAGTGAGCTCCATTGGGAGCTATGGTTTTTGAAAGGGAGAGCTTAATGAGGGGGTTGAAAGTAGTGAGAGAGCTACA
The DNA here is from genome assembly GCF_901765095.1 of Microcaecilia unicolor. Lineage (NCBI taxonomy): Eukaryota > Metazoa > Chordata > Amphibia > Gymnophiona > Siphonopidae > Microcaecilia > Microcaecilia unicolor. The sequence continues at coordinate 113,242 of NW_021963292.1, read as the reverse complement.
AGAAATAGATGGAGCAGTGTAGGAGGGAGTTACGGAATGAGGGGCTAGAGATATACGAGCTGAAGAAATGGGAGGAAAAAAATTGAGTAGCTTGGTGATTTTAGCTGTGAAATTAACTGAAAATTGTTCAGTGAAAAGAGGACACAATGATGTGGAATATAGAGAGCTTATGCATGTGGTTTAGTATCTTGAAGTTGAGAAGAATTGGTATCACATTGGGAAAGAAAGGAGAAATAGTGTTTCTTAGCAGCAGAATGAATTTGGCCATGGCCACAACAAGATAGGACTTCTGTTAGACTGTGTCGGAAATATCTTTTGCCAATCAGCATGGCAGAGGAGTTTTTAAGAAGGTGAAGTCCTAAATAGTACCAGAGATGGTATTTTTACCTTTGCTGATTTTGTGTGTGTGGGGGAGGGGGTGTTATGTTCTCGAGCTGCCTGGTCTAAAGTAATATGTAGAATGGAATTCCAGAATTAGGATTGATCAGATAGCAGGAAGGGATCACAAAGTAAAAATAAAGTATCAGGGTTAAGGGTAGTCAGATTTCTGGGTTTCCTGGGATGAGAGCCAGAGGAATGGGATAGTTAGGTAGGATACTTCCAAATCAGGAAAACCAGATAGTGATCAGACCAGGGGACAGGTGTCATATATAGAGAGCTAATAGAAAATAAAGAACTATACATGATGACAGCATCAATTATCTGGCTTGCAATGTGAGGGAGAGGAAAATAATTGAACCAGGCATGTATCCTTTAGAAGCCAGAGGCGATTTTGCATACAATTATGGGATGTATGAATTGAACATTAAGATCACCCAATAACATGGAGAAGGGAGAATCAAGAAGTTGTTGAAGACCTACATTCCTTGTCATCAAGCAGATGCAGCCATTACAGATGGGTTGTGTCCATCAACCAGCAGAGGGAGATAGAGAGCACACTTTTTTCAGTGCCTCATACCAGCTTGCTCCATTGCCACTCTTCAGTATTTTCTATCTCCCCTAGCAGAGTGGCTGCAGCTTCTTCGAGCTCCATCTAAAATCTGCCTGGAGGTTGCTCCTGTGCTTTTGCCAGTTGTTAGCAGGGGTGTTGGAGGCTATAGCAGCTTCACTTTAAAGGCACATAGGTTCGCCCTTTCCCTGCCTTACCCATACCTCCGTGGGTGTGGACACATTGCTTAGCTTTCCCTGTCCTTCCCCACCAACAGTGGATGCAGGCACATAGGTTCGCCCTTTCCATGCCTTTCCCACTCACCTGAGCCTCCGGAGTTCTATTTACCTCTGCTTTCCTCACAGCGTATAAAAAAAAAAAAAAAAAAAAGAAGAGGTTTTTCCTTGCCTTTTTCTGTGGGACCGGAGCTGTGATACTCTGTCCAGTGAGGTAAGAGTGTTTTCTGACTCCTCCAGGGTGGGCCCGCGATCGGGGCGATTTTGAATTTTACCGCCATTTTCGGCGATGGCTGCGGAGACAGTAAAGCGCTGTTCCAAGTGTGGCAAGCGCAGATCAGCATCGGGGCTCTGTAAATCGTGCTGTACAGACATTAGAGCCGGCCCGAGCATGGCGAGCGACGATGCGCTCTGAGCTGGCAGCGGGCGCCATTTTGAATTTACCACATGGCGCGACCTCCGCTGAGACTGAGAGTCCTGAGCCTGGGGGGAGGCCTCTGAGTGAGGCTGATATGGGAGCTACTAGCCCTGGCAGAGATCCGGGTGCCCAGGGTGAGTTTTTCTCCCCTGATTTTGTCTTATTAATGCATAAAGCATACATGCTTAAAAGAGCTCTCCCACAAAGCCTGGCATGGGCCTCTTCTAATGCCCCCCCCGGTGGATTCTAGCCTGGGTATGCCCTCTGAGGCGTTATTCCCTGATAATTGGCAAAATATGAAGCGCAGAAGGGCTCATTCCCCTTCAGAGAGTGCTGCACCTCCATCCCCTCCCCCCCCCCCCCCCCCCCCCCGTGGTCGGGCTGCGAGGATTCGGAGGACTCTGGTAGGCCTTCATGGTTTGAGGAGCCAGAGTCTGGTGCAGAAGTGACTCAGGATCTGGACGATCCCTCCGCGGTGAGGATTTTCCACCGTGATGAGCTGCCAGCGCTTATTTCTGATGCCCTGCAGGCTGTCTCTATTGAGGACCCTGCCAGTGGCACAGCCTCCTCTGTGAATTCTAGGATGGCTAGTACCAAAAAGCCTGGTCGAGCCTTTCCTTTGCATGACTCCATCCAAGAGCTTATTTCGGCTCAATGGGCTGACCCCGAGGGACCTTTGAAAGTTTCCAGGGCTATGGGGCAATTATACCCTCTGAGTGAGGAGCATATGGCTCGCTTTGCTATGCCTAAAGTGGATGCCCTAGTCACAGCTGTGACAAATAGAACTACCCTCCCTGTTGAAGGAGATGTTGCCCTGAAGGATATTCAAGACCGTAGACTGGAATCAGCACTTAAACGGTCATTTGAAATTGCAGGTCTCACTATTCGGGCGTCTGCATGCAGTTGTTATGCTGCTAGAGTCTGCCTGGCTTGGTTGCAACAGGCAGTGGAACAACCCGGTGATGGAGCGGAGCCCTTTGCAGATGTGGCTCCGCGGACGGAGTTGGCCTTGTCTTTCTTGCTGACGCCCTTTATGATATTGTCAGAGCTTCGGCTAAACAAATGGCAGTAGCAGTGGCGGCTCGCCGTCTTCTTTGGCTATGACATTGGGCTGCGGACATGGCCTCTAAGCAAAGGTTGGTGAAGTTGCTCTTTCAAGGCCTTCTCCTATTTGGTGAGGAGTTGGAAAAAAAAATTGTTAAAGGCCTGGGAGATCCTAAACCCCAGCGCTTCCCCGAAGATAGGCCGAGGCCTTCCTCTAAGGGTGCGGCGGTCCACTCCTCTTACAGACCTCGGTTCCGTGAAGCTCGAAGGTACCGCCCGGGGCGTTCTACTGGGTTCACTTCTCGTGCCCGTTTTCAGCAGAGGAACTCCTTTCGCTCGGACAAACGTTCCACAGCCACTGGCTCAAGGCCTGGAGTTCAGGGGCGACCCTCTCAATGATGGTGCACCGGCCCTCTCCTCGAGTCCTGTCATCGGAGGACATCTTTCCCTCTTTCCCGAGGAGTGGGCCAACATTTCCTCAGATCAGTGGGTCTTGGACCTGATCAGAGACGGTTACAGAATAGAATTCGACGCCCCTGTAAGAGACGTGTTTGTGGAGTCCCGATGCAGTTCTGCCGCCAAATGGGCGGCGGTAGAGGAGACTTTACAAGGTCTGATTCAGATAGGGGCCGTGTCCCCGGTACCTCCCGCCGAACACGGCTGCGGCCGCTACTCCATCTACTTTGTGGTGCCGCAAAAAGGAGGGTCTGTTCGCCCTATTCTGGACTTAAAAGAATTAAACAAGTCCCTGAGAGTGCGGCATTTTCACATGGAAACCCTGCGCTCCGTCATTGCGGCGGTACAGCCAGGAGAGTTTCTCACGTCTCTGGTCCTGAAAGAAGCTTACTTGCACATTCCAATTTGGCCCCCACACCAGAAGTTTCTGAAGTTTGCGGTGATGGGAAAGCATTTCCAGTTCCGGGCCTTGCCTTTTGGCCTCGCCACAGCTCCCCGCACCTTTTCGAAGGTTATGGTGGTAGTAGCTGCCTTTCTAAGGCGAGAGGGTATTCGGGTTCACCCGTACCTGGACGACTGGCTCATTCGAGCAAACTCTGCTGCAGAGAGTCAGCATGTAAGAGCCAGAGTGGTCTCAGTACTTCAATCTCTGGGCTGGGTCGTCAATTTGGCCAAAAGTCACCTGACCCCCTCGCAGTCTCTAGAATATTTGGGGGCCAGGTTCGACACAGCCTCTGGGTATGTGTACCTACCCGAACAAAGGCGGTGCAAGCTTCAGAATCAAGTCCATCTGCTCCTGAGGATGCCCCGCCCGCGAGCTTGGGACATTGTCCAGCTGCTTGGATCGATGACGGCCACCATGGAACTGGTGCCCTGGGTGAGAGCGCACCTGAGACCTCTACAGTATGCTCTACTCCAAAGATGGTCTCCAGTATCTCAGGATTACCAATGCAGACTCTCTTGGCTCCCTGCGGCCCGACTCAGCATGGAGTGGTGGCTCTCAGACAGCATGCTGCGGCGAGGAATGCCGCTGGCGCTCCCCGATTGGTGCCCTCCTCACCAACTATTATCCAAACTCTACAGATCTCACCGTGACCTCTCTAATCTCATCTCTATTCCTCTACTCCCCTCCTCTTCTCTCCCCTTCTCTTGCGCCCTATGGAATGCCCGCTCTATCTGTAACAAACTCCCCTATATCCAGGACCTCTTTATCTCGCGTCACCTCCATCTGCTCGCCATAACAGAAACCTGGCTCTGCCCTGATGACTCTGCTTCAGTCGCAGCCCTGTGCCATGGCGGTTATCTATTTTCACATACTCCTCGCCCTGCTGGCCCTGGGGGTGGTGTTGGACTACTTCTCTCTCCCTCCTCCAGATTTCAACCCCTTCTTCCACCTCAATCTCACTGTTTTTCCTCCTTTGAAGTCCACTCTATCCGCCTTTTCTCTCCTCTGCCTCTTCGAATAGCGGTCATTTATCGTCCCCCTGATAAGTCCCTTTCATCCTTTCTCAGTGACTTTGACGCCTGGCTTGCCTTCTTCCATGATCCTTCCTCCCCCTCTCTCATCCTTGGTGACTTTAATATTCCTGCTAATGATCCTTCCAACTCTTATATTTCCAAGTTACTCGCTTTAACGTCGTCCTTTAATCTCCAACTATGCTCCACCTCCCCCACTCATCAAAATGGTCACTGTCTTGATCTCATCTTCTCCTCCAACTGTTCACCTTCTAGTTTCCTTGCCTCTGATCACCATCTTATAACTTTCACACTTAAATCTTCTCCCTCCCAGTCCCGTCCTATCCTATCTAATTTATCTAGGAATCTTCACGATATTGACCCTTCATCTCTATCCTCCCATGTTTCATACCTCCTCTCTACTGTGGCACCATCCACGTCTGTCAACGAGGCTGTTTCTTCTTACAACAATACTCTGTCCTCTGCCTTAGACACTCTTGCACCTTTGATGACCCGCCCTGTAAGGCGTACAAAACCCCAACCTTGGCTGACTTCTAATATCCGCTACCTACGTTCCTGTACCCGCTCCGCCGAACGCCTCTGGCAGAGATCTCAGGCCCTTGCTGATTTCTTACACTTTAAGTTCATGCTGACCTCCTTCCAATCTGCTCTTTTACGTGCCAAACAGGATTATTATATCCAACTGACCAACTCTCTTGGCTCTAATCCTCGACTTCTCTTCACCACATTGAACTCTCTCCTCAAGGTGCCCCCTCCCCCAACTCCCCCTTCATTATCTCCTCAGACCCTTGCTGAATTCTTTCACAACAAGGTTCAAAAGATAAACCTTGCTTTCTCTACCTCACCACCTCTCCCTCCACTAGTCTGTTCCCCTCTCTCTCCTTCCCCTCATTCCCTTTCCTCCTTTCCTGAAGTTACTATTGAGGAAACTACACTTCTCCTTTCTTCCTCAAAATGTACCACCTGTTCCTCTGATCCCATTCCCACCCACCTTCTTAATGCCATCTCTCCTACGCTTATTTCTTTTATCTGTCACATTCTCAACCTCTCACTTTCCACTGCGACTGTCCCTACTGCCTTTAAACATGCTGTGGTCACACCTCTCCTTAAGAAGCCTTCACTCGACCCTACTTGTCCCTCTAATTACCGACCCATCTCCCTCCTTCCTTTTCTCTCCAAATTACTTGAGCGTGCTGTTCACCGCCACTGCCTTGATTTTTTCTCCTCACATGCTATTCTTGACCCACTACAATCTGGTTTTCGCCCTCTCCACTCAACCGAAACTGCGCTTACTAAAGTCTCCAATGACCTATTACTGGCTAAATCCAGAGGTCAATATTCCATCCTCATTCTTCTTGATCTTTCCGCTGCGTTTGACACTGTCGATCACAGCATACTTCTCGATACCCTGTCCTCACTTGGATTCCAGGGCTCTGTCCTTTCCTGGTTCTCTTCCTACCTCTCCCTCCGCACCTTTAGTGTTCACTCTGGTGGATCCTCTTCTACTTCTATCCCTCTGCCTGTCGGCGTACCTCAGGGTTCTGTTCTTGGTCCCCTCCTCTTTTCTATCTACACTTCTTCCCTTGGCTCATTAATCTCATCCCATGGCTTTTCCTACCATCTCTATGCTGATGACTCCCAAATCTACCTTTCTACCCTTGATATCTCACCTTGCATCCAAACCAAAGTTTCAGCATGCTTGTCTGACATCGCTGTCTGGATGTCTCAACGCCACCTGAAATTAAATATGTCCAAAACCGAGCTTCTCATTTTCTCCCCCAAACCCACCTCCCCGCTCCCCCCGTTTTCTATTTCTGTTGATGGCTCTCTCATTCTCCCTGTCTCCTCAGCTCGAAACCTTGGGGTCATCTTTGACTCTTCTCTCTCCTTCTCTGCTCATATCCAGCAGATTGCCAAGACCTGTCGTTTCTTTCTTTACAACATCCGTAAAATCCGCCCCTTTCTTTCCGAGCACTCTACCAAAACCCTCATCCACACCCTTGTCACCTCTCGTTTAGACTACTGCAATCTGCTTCTTGCTGGCCTCCCACTTAGTCACCTCTCCCCTCTCCAGTCGGTTCAAAACTCTGCTGCCCGTCTCATCTTCCGCCAGGGTCGCTTTACTCATACTACCCCTCTCCTCAAGACCCTTCACTGGCTCCCTCTCCGTTTTCGCATCCTGTTCAAACTTCTTCTACTGACCTATAAATGTATTCACTCTGCTGCTCCCCAGTATCTCTCCACACTCGTCCTTCCCTACACCCCTTCCCGTGCACTCCGCTCCATGGATAAATCCTTCTTATCTGTTCCCTTCTCCACTACTGCCAACTCCAGACTTCGCGCCTTCTGTCTCGCTACACCCTACGCCTGGAATAAACTTCCTGAGCCCCTACGTCTTGCCCCATCCTTGGCCACCTTTAAATCTAGACTGAAAGCCCACCTCTTTAACATTGCTTTTGACTCGTAACCACTCGCCTCCACCTACCCTCCTCTCTTCCTTCCCGTCCACATTAATTGATTTGATTTGCTTACTTTATTTATTTTTTGTCTATTAGATTGTAAGCTCTTTGAGCAGGGACTGTCTTTCTTCTATGTTTGTGCAGCGCTGCGTATGCCTTGTAGCGCTATAGAAATGCTAAATAGTAGTAGTAGTAGCAGCATTCAGTGATAGCATCAGTGAGATCAGGTTTGTTTTTGATCTATCTTGTCTTTTAGAGGCTTTCTTTCATGTCACCATCAGGGACATACACACATGCTTTCTGGGGTTCTACATGCTTGGGAAGCATTTTCAGTTCAGAGCACTTCAGTTTGGGCTCCCACTGGTGCCTTAGACCTTCTCAAAGGTCATGGTGGTGGTGGCAGCATACCTGCACAAGGAGGGAATCAAAATTCAAACAATGTGGAATTACAGCAGATCATCAGCAAGCAGGTACAAAAACACATGCATTCTCAAAGCAAGTTTATTAATGAAGGAAATAAATAACAGAGTCCCAACATAGCCACATTTTGTCCAATTGCAAGCTTTGTCAGGACACCACTAGAAAGAAATTGTACAGCAGCACTTGACATCTGGAGATAACAAACAAATGACATTTAGCTACAGGTTCCCTCAAATTCGGCTTGGCAGTAATAAACTTGCTTTGAGACTACATATGTTTTTGTATCTTCTTTCTTGAAAGGTATTAATCCGCAAAAAAATCTTTTCCGGAGATGGGAAGGCGGTAGAACGAGAGGACATGAAATGAGATTGAAGGGGGGCAGACTCAAAAAAGATGTCAGGAAGTATTTTTTCACAGAGAGGGTGGTGGATGCTTGGAATGCCCTCCCGCGGGAAGTGGTGGAGATGAAAACGGTAACGGAATTCAAACATGCGTGGGATATGCATAAAGGAATCCTGTGCAGCAGGAATGGATCCTCAGAAGCTTAGCTGAAATTGGGTGGCGGAGCAGGTGGGGGGAAGAGAGGTTGGTGGTTGGGAGGCTAGGATAGGGGAGGGCAGACTTATACGGTCTGTACCAGAGCCGGTGATGGGAGACGGGACTGGTGATTGGGAGGCGGGAAATACTGCTGGGCAGACTTATACGGTCTGTGCCCTGAAAGACAGGTACAAATTCAAGATATGAGTTTATCTTGGGCAGACTAGATGGACTATGCAGGTCTTTTTCTGCCGTCATCTACTATGTTACTATGTATCTTCTTTCTGGCAATCTGCTGTAATTCCACATCATTTGGAGTACTGCAGATCAGAAGCCTCGTGTCCATGTCTATCTGCATTTTTTGAGGATCCAAGTTCATTCATACTTGGGCAGTTGGCAGATTTGGAGGAAGATTCTCAGGTTCCAACAGCCAGGGTGATGGAGTTGCTGAAAATCTATGTTTGATAATGAATTTCTCCAAGAGCCATCTGGTTCTTGAGCAAGTCCTGGATTTTCTTGGGTTGTGCTGTGTTACAGGGATGGGACCAATGTTTCTCACTCAGAAAAGGGTAGACAAGCCCTTAGCTTAGTCAAAAGTTGTGACCTGGATAAAGATGCACATGAGGCTGCTGTAGCATTCTTTTCTCTCTTGATGATCTCCCAAATCTCAATAGTTAAATTCAGTCTTCCTCTCTTGTTGGCGATTCAGGAACAGTTGCTCTTGGTGGTGTCATTTGTCTCATCTTCTTAGGTGAATTCACTTGGACCCTCCAGATTCAGTGATGGTGAAGACCTATCATCATAGCCAGTTAACTTCCTGAAGGTGAGAGCCATTCACTTGGCTTTACAAAGGTTCCTTCCTCTCATTGAGGGCAAGGCTATCTGGATGATGTCCTACAATAATGAGTGATTTCAATTACCCTAATTTTGATTGGGTAAATGTAACATTAGGACATGCTAGGGAGGTAAAATTCCTTGACGAAATCAAGGACTGCTTTATGGAGCAGCAGGTACAGGAGCCGACTAGAGAAGGAAAAATTCAAGACCTAGTCCTTGGTGGAGTGCATGATCTGGTGCAGGAGGTAATGGTGCTGGGGCCGCTTGATAAGTGATCATAATATGATCAGATTTGATATTGGCTTTGGAGTAAGTACACACAGGAAATATATGTTAGTGTTTAACTTTCAAAAAGGAGACTGACAACATGAGAAGAAGAGTGAAAAAAATTAGAAGAGCAGCTACAAAGTTAAAAAATTTACATCAGTTAAAAAATACCATCCTGGAAGCCTAGGCCAAATATATTCCGTGTGTTAAAAAAAGGAGGAAGGAAGATCAAAAGATTTGGGAGAGATGTCAGAAATGGTATTCAAAGCTGACGAGTTGGAGAAACTGAATGGAATCTCTATAAAACTGAAGGATGTAATGGAGCAATTTGACAAATTGAAGAGTAGTAAATTCATCCCAGAGTACTGATAGAATTGAAAAATTTACTTGCAGAACTATTGTTAATAATATGTAATTTATCTTTAAAATCGAGAGTTGTACCAGAATATTGGAGGGTGGGCCAATGTAACTCCGATTTTTTAAAAAAAAGTTCCAAAGGAGATCCGGAAAATTATAGACCGGTGAGCTTGACGTCGGTGCCGGTCAAAATGGTAGAGACTATTATAAAGAATAAAATTACAGAGCATAATCAAAAGCATTGTTTAATGAGACAAAGCCAACATGGATTTAGTGAAGGGAAGTCTTGCCTCACCAATCTTATTACATTTCTTTGAAGGGGTGAACAAACATGTGGATAAAGGTGAGCCGGTTGATATTGTGTATCTGGATTTTCAAAACATGTTTCACAAAAGTACCGCATGAAAGACTCCAGAGGAAATTGGAAAGTTATGGAATAGGAGGTAGTGTCCTATTGTGGATTAAAAACTGGTTAAAAGATAGAAAACAGAGAGTAGGGTTTAATGGTCAGTATTCTCAATGGAGAAGGGGTCTGTGCTGGGACCACTGCTTTTTAATATATTTATAAATGATCTAGGGTTAGGAGTAACACGTGAGGTAATTAAATTTGCTGACGACATAAAGTTATTCAAAGTTGTTAACTCGCGAAAGGATTGTGAAAAATTACAAGAGGACCTTGTGAGACTGGGAGACTGGGCATCTAAATGGCAGATGACATTTAATGTGAGCAAGTGCACAGTGATGAATGTGGGAAAACATCATTATGTTTTTAATTACTGGCATTCAGTTTGATTCTTACATGTTACTTTTCTGTTACAAGGTAGCTTATTATTATAGCTATGTAATGCAAGGTGTCATGTTAGGAGTCACCGACCAAGAAAAGGGATCTAGGTGTTGTCGTTGATGATACGTTGAAACCTTCTGCTTAGTGTGGTGTGGAATCTAAGAAAACAAATAGAATGTTAGGTATTATTAGGAAAGGATTGGAAAACAAAAATGAGGACATTATAATGCCTTTATATCGCTCCATGGTGCGACTGCACCTCGAATATTGTTTTCAGTTCTGATCACCCCATCTCAAAAAAGATGTAATGGAATTAGAAAAAGGTGCAGAGAAGGATGACAAAAATGATAAATGAGATGGGACGACTTCCCTATGAGGAAAGGCTAAAGCGGCTGTTCAGCTTGGAGAAAATACGGCTTAGGGGGAGATATGATAGAGGTCTATAAAATAATAAGTGGAGTGGAACGGGTAAACGTGAAGCGTCTGTTTACTCTTTCCAAAGATACCAGCACTAGGGGCATACGATGAAGCTACAAAGTAGTAAATTCAAAACGAATTGGAGAAAATGTTTCTTCAGTCAATGTATTGTATTGTATTGTATTGTAACATTTATAACCTGTGCTTTCCCACTTGTCAGCAGGCTCAATGCGGCTTACATAATATAGCTAATTTACAAGATAAAACAAAATGAATAAAACATCTAAACATAGTATATAAAGAGGTGAACAATAAAAAAGGATAAGGGAGAAAGGTGATAGAGGTAGGGAAAAGGGAGAGGGTGAAATGTGTAAATAAACTCTGGAATTCATTGCCAGAGAATGTGAGTTAACAACTTTGAATAACTTTGTGTCGTCAGCAAATTTAATTACCTCACTAGTTACTCCTAACGCTAGATCATTTATATAGCGTGGTTTAAAAAAGGTTTGGATGTCTTCCTTAAAGGAAAAGTCCATAGACCACTGCTTATTTATGGGATAAGCAGCATTTATTTATTTATTTTTTTGTTGCATTTGTATCCCACATTTTCCCACCTATTTGCAGGCTCAATGTGGCTTACATAGTACCGTGATGGCGAATGCCAATTCCGGTATGAGAAATAAAATGTTTTGTACTTTTTGGGGATCTTACCAGGTATTTGTGACCTGGATTGGCCACTGTTGGAAACAGGATGCTGGGCTTGATGGACCTTTGGTCTATCCCAGTTTGGCAATAGTTATGTACTTATGTAAAAAGGTTTGGACAAGTTCCTGGAGGAAAAGTCCATAGTCTGTTCTTGAGATGGGCATAGGGAAGCCACTGTTTCCCCAAGATTGGTAGCAAGGAATGTTGCTTCTAATTGGGTTACTGCCAGGTACTTGTAGCCTGGATTATCCACTGTTTGAAGCAGGATACTGAGCTAGATGGACCATTGGCTTGACCCAGTATGGCTATTCTGTTATGTTTTTAGATTTCCAACAGGCCCGAGAAGGTAATCTAAGGCCATTAAGAGCATGCATGATCCGAGAGGGAGCATAAGGAACAGTAAGGGCATCCAAGTAATCAGGGATACCATTATGTACTGCTCTAAAGGTCAAAATAAGGTTCTTAAATCATGTAGTGCCCTAAAGGTCAAAATAAGGATCTTAAACTGTATCTAGAATTTAATGGGCAGCCAATGAAATTTCAGGAACAAAGGGGTCACATAGTCTCAGTGCCTTGCCCTAAAGAGGAAATGGACTGCCATATTCTGTAAAGACTGTAGGCATTTAAGAGTATTCTCAGAGGCTCCCCCATAGATTATATGATGACAATCCAAGTGGGAGGTCAGATTAGCATGCTAAAGTGTGTGGAGAAACTTTGTGTCCACAAATTTATGAATATTGCAAAGTTGTCTCAATATGAAAAAAAAACTTTTTTAGAACTGAGGAGATATGTTGACAAAAGGTAAGGTAGGAATGAATTATTACCCCTAAATAACAAAAGGAAGGGTCAGGAGAAATCTGTTTGCCAAACAGAATAGAATGTAACGTCGGAAGAGAGCCATGTTCACTCTTTCCCCACAGACAATGGTCTTGTCCTCATTGAGGATTAGATGGTTATCTTTCAACCAAACAGCCATTTTATCCTGACAGATTTGAAGAGGTGAAAGGTCAATGTTAAGAGGGTCCACGTAATGAACCAATAAGATGTCGTCGGGATATAGGTAGGATGAGATACTGCAGACTTGGGTGGACTTAAAAAGATATTAAATAATATGGGGGAGAGAATTGATCCCTGTGGGACTGTACAATGAGTTGAGTGAATGGCTAAATGATTAGCAGATATATGGTCTGAAGAAGAGTGATCCTCTAAGAAAGATGAGAACCAACCCGATTCCTTCCCTGCAATACCAATAGCTTCTAATCTATTCAACAAAAGAGAATGATTAACCAAATCAAATGCAGCCGACAAGTCCAATAAAACGGTCAAGGCTAGCTTACCAATGTCGGGACTGCTGTGAATCTTGCTTAACATGGATGCCATTATGGTCTCACAAAATGTCTTGCAGTAGCTGCAGCATAGCGGTGCAGAATGTGAGTACCCGTGTTTCATTACCTAGATGATTGGTCAAGAGCAGATCAAAGGAAGGCACTCAGCAATCCATGTGCAGAACTGTTTAGATGCAGTAGCTACTAGGGTTTGTCATAAAAATACCCAAAATGCCATCTCCTTTCTGTACAACAATTGGAATTCATAGAGCCCTGCTGGACATGGTTCAGGCTTGAGCTTTTTTTCCAGAATAGTGAGAAGAAGCATAGCCTCTTTAGTGCTGCAAGTTCCTTAGTCAGCTTGGCAGATGTTGAGATTGTTGGGCCACATGAATTCCACTGTGTACATCGCACGAGTAATGAAATGCCTTCATTTGAGGCCAGCCCAGTGGACTTGTAGCTTCTCAATGGTCCCAGGCCACAGGGAACCTAGCAGATGTCATTACTGTCACTCCTCTCCAGGAGTCTCTGTCTTGGTGGACAATTCAGTTGATATTGTTGGGCCACATGACTTCCACTGTTTACATCACACACATGAAATGCCAGTGGACTCTAGCTTCTTAATGGTCTCAGGCCTCGGGGAACTTAGCGGATGTCATTGCTGTTGCTCCTCTTCAAGAGTCTCTGTGTCGGTGGACAATTCACCTTGGGACTGCCATTCCAAATTCCTCCCCCTCCCCAAGACATTGATAACAGATGCATCTAATCTGTGCTGGTGGAGCCCATGCACATGAGCTTCCACACCCAGGATCAGTGGGCCTCCCAGGAGGTTCAGCACCACATCAACTTCCTGGAACTTCAGGATTTCAGAGATTGGCTGATGCACCCACTTATTTTAACCCAAATAGATAATCAGGTTGCAATATATTATTTCAGGAAGCTGGGAGGCATTGGATTGTAGCTCCTGTGTCAGGAAGCAATCAGGATGGGGCGTTGGGCATCCAGTAGTGGAATGGAATTCAGAGCCATGTACCTGGCAGGGAAGAAAAACTGCCTGGCTAACAGACTAAGCAGGACAGTGCAGCCACATGAGTAGTCTCTCCGCATGGTCATAGTCCCGATATTTTGAGAGTGGGACACCCCTCAATAGATCTCTTAATCACTCACCTGAACAACAAGGTCCATCAGTACTGCTCCAGACTGAGATCACACTGCAGACTAGACTCAGGTGCGTTTCTCCTTGATTGGGAAGAAAGGGTCTACTATACGTGTACCTTCCCATACCTCTCATATGGAAAACTCTCCTGGAGCTCAAAGCAAAATAGGCAAACCATGATTTAGCCTAGTATCCCATTTACAACAGTGCCGGTCCAGGTCACAAATGTCTGATAGAGTCCCAGAAAGTACCAAGGTTCCACACTACTTAACTGCAAGGGTTAGCAGTGGCTTTCCCCAGTTGTACCTCAATAAATTCCTTCAGAAATTTGTCCAAACATTTTTTTAAGTTAAGCTACATTTATTTATTTAGATTTTGCTCACACCTTTTTTCAGTAGTAGCTCAAGGTGAGTTACATTCAGATACTCTGGATATTTCTCTGTCCCAGGAGGGCTCACAATCTAAGTTTGTACCTGAGACAATGGAGGGTTAACTTGCCCACGATCACAAGGAGCAGCAGTGGGATTTGAACCGGCCACCTCCTTTAACTGCTTTTATCTCTTGCTCCAGTGGAGGAGTGGCCTAGTGGTTAGGGTGGTGGACTTTGGTCCTGAGGAACTGAGTTTGATTCCTGGCACAGGCAGCTCCTTGTGACTCTGGGCAAGTCACTTAACCCTCCATTGCCCCATGTAAGCTGCATTGAGCCTGCCATGAGTGGGAAAGCGCGGGGTACAAATATAACAAAAATAAAAAAGAGTTCCAGAACTTAAGCAATACATTGAGTGAAAAACATATTTTCTCCTATTTGTGCTAATGTGCTGCTGTGTAACTTAATGGAGTGTCCCCTACTTTATATATTTATATTTATTAATTGCTCTGTATTTGCAGTCAACTGCTGTTATTAAAAGTTTCCTTTGGTGTTACCACATATTACATCATTATGTTTTTAATTACTGGCATTCAGTTTGATTCTTACATGTTACTTTTCTGTTACAAGGTAGCTTATTATTAAACTTGCAAAATAGGAAGGGCTCTTATAGGAAGGTACAAGAATCAAACACTGTGCAAGTTAAGCAATAATCTACTATAATAAAACGCAGCCTCAACGTTCTGAGGACACTGACGTCACTGAAGTCACTCAGACACCGGTTCGTGGTTTCATGGTGGTAAAGCCACCACAACATCTTCATGCCCCGCCCTCGCGTCACACGTGATGACGTCGAGGGCGGAACACGAAAACAAATTTACGCACGGGGAGCAGTAGGGAAACACGCTCCGCGTGTTTCCCTACTCTTCCCCTTCCAACAAATCCCAGCCGCCGCTGACGTGCACGTGAACCCCGCCCCTTTCGTCACATAGCCCTGCCCACGGTAGCACACGCTTAACCTCACCAACCTCCCTCCCTCCCTGTCACCTCCCCTCCCCTTACGCGTGTCTCCCTGGTGGTCTAGAGGTACCTGTTCCGTCGGCCCAGGAAAGAAAGAGCCCCCTCTTTCCTCCCGTAGCGGTGGCTTCCTTGCTGCATGGTGTGGGAGTCCGGCTCTCGGCGTTTCAAAATGGCCGCCGAGAGTTCAAGCTGCCTTGCGAGACTTCAACTCTCGGCGGCCATTTTGAAACGCCGAGAGCCGGACTCCCACACCATGCAGCAAGGAAGCCACCGCTATGGGAGGAAAGAGGGGGCTCTTTCTTTCCTGGGCCGACGGAACAGGTACCGGAAGGGGAGGGGAAGGGAGTCCCGTGCCCGCTAGCGCCCGTTTCATCGGCGCCAGAAACGGGCCATTTTTACTAGTAATATAATATTTAAGTAGATTGAAACTGATTAGCTTAATTTTCTATTTATATTAACTAGTAAGGCCAAGTAGTGACTTGCTGCTTGGCAAGTACAGTTTCTGCCCCAGGAGCTGGTAGTCAGTGTATGGTTAAACAATATTTTTGTAAGCTTTTTTTTTTTTTGTAGTACCTTTAATTGTTAGAGAAGATGATCATAAAAATTGGTGGGAATAATTCAGATAATATAGGAGCACATCTGTTAATGTTTTGACTGTGCCTCATCTGTCCTGGAGGAAAAGTCCATAATCTGCTATTAAGATAGACATAAGATACATCACTACTTATATCTCAAATCAGCAGCATGGAATCTTTCTGCTATTTGAGATTTTGCCAGGCAATTGTGTCCTGGATTGACCACTTTTTGAAGCAGGATCCTGGGCTAGATGGACCATCAGTCTGGCCCAGTGTGGCTGTTTATTATTTTTTTTTTTTTATGCTCATAGAGAGGCATAACCAGCAGAAGGAGGACGTGATAATGTTCCTGTACAAGTTTGTTTCTGAAACTCCATTTGATGTACCTTGTTCAGTTTCCATGGCCTTATTTTGCGAACGATATAGAAAGACTTGATGTGGCTCAGAGGAAGGCAACCAAAATGGTATGTTTGTTTATTATGTACGCTTGATAAATCCAGCTAGCAAGCCAAGGTGGTTAACAAATAATAAAATCATAGATAGGGAGAAGAACACCAAAGTAATCAAATAGATGTCCCTCTACAAGTCTTTGGTGAGGCCCACCTGAAATATTGTGTTCCATTTTGGAGGCCATATCTAGCGAAGGAAGTGAAAAGACTTGTAGCAGTTCAAAGAAAAGCTATAGAAATGGTATGGAGTTTGAACTAAAAGATGTATGAGAAGTGACTCGAACTAAATATATATACCCTAGAGGAAAGGAGGGATAGGGGTGATAAAGTTACAGATGTTTGAAAGGTATTAAGATGCTAACAAATCTTAAAAAAAAAAAAAAAAAGGAAAGTGATAGAACTAGATGACATGAATTGAGGTTGCAGGGGGAGGGGTCCACTTAGGAGTAATGTCAGGAAGTACTTTTTCACAGAGAGGGTGGTGGATGCCTGGAATGCCCTCCTGCGGGGGAAGGTGGAGACGAAAATGGTAATGAAATTCAAAAATGCATAGAATAAGCACAAAGAATTCCTATATAGAATGAGTCTGGTATCAAAATAAAGCTTTGAAATGTTTAGATAGTAACTCCAGTAAATGAGAAATAAGGCCAATGCCGGGCAGACCTCTGCAGTCTGTGCCTCAGTTGTGGCTAGATAGATCTGGATGGGCTGGAGTGGGCTTTAGTGGTATTTCCTTTAGTTGGGGAGTATGTTCAGTGCCAGGCAGACCTCTGGAGTCTCTGCCCTGAAAATGACAAGGATAGATCAAGAATATATATGTTATATTGTATCATATGCTATGAGTTTATCTCATTGGACAGATTGAATGGATCGTGCAGGTCATCTGCCATCATCTATTCCTTAGCGTCCATCTGGACCGGCCCAGGATTGGACTGATGGGTTGTGTACGCCTTCCAGCAGGTGGAGACTGAGAAAATACTGACTCTAAAGAGCCAATAAGAGCCCTGGCCATGCGACCCTAGCCTCAGTATTTTCTCAGTCTCTAGCAGGTAGGAGGTGAGCCCATTAGTCTCTCTCTTTCTGTCTCTATTAAAAAAAAAAAAAAAAAGATTTAGTTTAATCCTTCTGTGCCTGGGGAATCTAGTGGGGCTAGGTTAAAGGATTTTTTCCTCTCCAGCCTCCGGGGTGTAAACTCGGGTGTCCCGGGTCCCTCCCCCCTTCCTCCCCATCTCCCTATGCTGTTCTGGGAAGGGCTATTGGGTGAAAGGGGTCCTTGCCTTTAAGGAGAGGCAGCCACTTCATTTTAAAAAACTTTCCAACAAGAGAAGCCTTTCTCTCCCCTTAGCACTAACGAGCAGGCAGCTCCGTTGTGCTCCATGTATTTTTTCTGTGCTGTTTCCCTCTCAGCTATTCTTTAAAGCAAAATAAATAAATAAAGAAACCCGAGGTCTAAACGAGCAATTTGGCTTGAACTACCTTAGCTCCTCGTGTTTTCAAGGCTTTCGGGTACTGTTTATAAAAAAAAAAAAAAAAAAAAAGGCGCCAAGCTTTTTTATTGTGGGGAAACGGAGCACTCAATGGCGGAAAAATTGAAGCGCCGCGCTGTTTGCCACCACCGGGGAGTAGGTGTTCTCGGCGCTTGTAAATTCTGTATGGCGCTTGAAGTTCCAGCTGTGCCTTCTCCGGTCACGTCTTCGACCATGCCTCTGTCTGCGCCTCTGGCCGCGTCTTCTCGTTTGCTTCCCTCTGCCTCAGTGGCCTCACGTTCATCAGAGAAACAGCCGGCTTCATTCGTTTTGGCGGGGAAGGCCACCATCTTGCCTCTGGCTGCAGTTCCTGTAACGTATGATGTTTCTCCTGATCTGCAGTCTTCAGCAGTGCAGGGAGCAATGGAGACAGCTTCTCTGGTGCAGTCTGGAGGGACTCAGGAGGGGAGCTTTCCCCCTGAGTTTTGTCCTCCAGATGTACCAGGCTTTCTTACTGAAGAAGTCGGGTTTTGGAGTAGTAGGGACAGGTGAGTCCTCCTCTAACTTTTTTCCTCATTAAAAGGCCTAGATGCTGGGATCCTCAGGGGGATTTACTGTCTGAGTAGGATCAGGATATCCCTTTCCTAGAAGAGGGGGAAGGTTTATCAGATGAGATTTGGGAGGAACAAGGTGCTACGGACCCTGTTGCAGATCCCTTACCTATAGGAGAGGATTCTTCTGTGGCTAGGGTTTTTCATAAGGAGGATTTGCAGGAACTCATATCCTTAGTCTCCTCCACTCTTCATTTTGAGGAAGAACCACACCCGACTCCCAAGGTTCACAAAGTGGACCTGTTAGTTAAAGGCACCAGAACTTCAGCAAGAACTTTTCCCATGCATCAAGACATTTGTGACCTCATTAAGGCACAGTGGGAGATTCCCGACTCCTCTTTTCGTCCAGCCAGGTCGATGACTCGCCTATACCCAGTGCCGGAGGTGGACAGGACCCTTCTTAAGGTCTCAGTGGTTGACGCGGTGGTCTCAGCGGTGACCAAACGTAATACAGTTCCGGTAGACGGTGGAACAGCCCTCCGGGATGTCCAGGACAGGAGGTTAGATTCTCTTCTTAAGAATAGTTTTGATGTTTCCTCTTTGGCAATGCAGGCAGCTATTTGTGGTTCCCTCGTGGCCAGAGCTTTCTTCCGCTGGGCAGAGAAAGTTCTGGATAGGTCCTCGGATGATCTGTCTGCCATAGATTTGGAGGTAGCCAAGATTGAGACGGGATCTGCCTTTTTGACGGATGCCTTGTATGATATCTTGAGAGCATCTTAAGTACATAAGTAATGCCATACTGGGAAAAGACCAAGGGTCCATCGAGCCCAGCATCTTGTCCACGACAGCGGTCAATCCAGGCCAAGGGCACCTGGCAAGCTTCCCAATCTTCCAAGTCTTTGGTGCTGGGGGTTGCGGCTCGGCGCTCCCTTTGGTTGCGAGGTTGGTTGGCGGATGCGGCTTCCAAATCCAAGTTGAGTAAGTTTCCCTTCACAGGTTCTCTGTTGTTTGGAAAGGAGTTGGATAAATTGGTGCGTTCTTTCGGGGATACAAAGATTCCTCATCTCCCGGAGAATAGGCCTCGCCCATCTAGTTGGGGTGCTTTGTTTGGTCGTGGTCGGGCGAGAAATTTCCTTAGGTTTCACGCTGCCAGGGGAGCTCAGGCTCAGAGGTCCAGGTTTTTCAACAGAACTCAGTCCTTTTGAGGATTCCGTAGAGGAGGTCGGGATTCAGGTGCCCTATTCCGGTCCCCCGCCCGTTCTTCCCAATGAAGGTGCGCGGGCCTCTCCTCTGATCCTTGTAGGGGCTTGGCTGTCGCAGTTCTTTCAGAGGTGGGCCCAGATTACCTCTGATCAGTGGGTCTTGGAAGTCATTCGAGACGGCTATGCCTTAGAATTTGCCAAGCCTATTTCAGACGCCTTTCTAGAGTCTCCCTGTCGCTCTCGTCTCAAAGTGGCCACGGTGCGGGACACTCTACAGAGGCTCTTAGATCTTCAGGACGTTTGCCCGGTTCCTCCTTCAGAGTTCAGGCAGGGTTGTTATTCCATTTACTTTGTGGTTCCCAAGAAGGAAGGCTCTTTTTGTCCTATTTTGGATCTCGAGGTCAATCGGGCTCTGAAGGTAACAAGTTTTCGGATGGAGACCCTTCAGTCGTTGATAGTGGCCGTTCATTCTGGAGAGTTTCAGACGGCTTTAGATATAACAGAAGCGTATCTGCAAACTCCTATCTGAGATATTCACCAAAAGTTCCTGAGGTTTGCGATTCTGGGTCACCACTTTTAGTTTCGGGCTCTGCCGTTTGGCCTGGCTATAGCTCCGCGCACGTTCACCAAAGTCATGGTAGTGGTGGCAGCGGCTCTCAGGAAAGAGGGGATTCTAGTCCACCCATACTTGGACGACTGGCTTATCAGAGCAAAATCTTATCAGGAGAGTTTGCAAGTCACAGACCGGGTAGTGAATTTCTTGCAGTCTCTAGGTTGGGTGGTAAATTTAGCCAAGAGCCGCCTGGTTCCTTCGCAGTCCCTGGAGTACTTGGGGGTTACCTTCGACACGGCGTGGGGTTGTGTTTTTCTTCCCCAGGGCAGAGTCATCAAACTGCGATCTCAGATTCTAGGGTTGCTTCACAGTTGCGCCCTCTGTGCTTGAGATTATCTCCAGGTCCTGGGGTCAATGGCAGCTACTATAGAGGTAGACCCCTGGGCCAAGGCACACATGAGACCTCTCCAATTTTCTCTTCTGTCCAGTTGGTCCTCTCAGATGGACTCCCTTCAGGTGAGGTTGCCTTTGCATTCTCTGGAACGCAGCAGCTTCTTCTGGTGGCTGCGGGCGGAGAACTTTACCAAAGGAATTCCGTTGGAGTCTCCTCAGTGGATAACGTTAATGACCGATGCCAGTCTCAGAGGCTGGGGGGCCCATTGCTAGGGCAGGTTTGCACAGGGTCTGTGGTCCTCTTTAGAAGCGTCCCAGTCCATCAATTTCTTGGAGACCAGAGCGATTTGTCTAGCTCTAGAGGAGTTTCGGTCCCTGGTGGCAGGCAAGGTGCTGAGAGTTCTGTCGGACAATGCCACGGCTGTGGCCTATATCAATCACCAGGGGGGAGCGAAAATTCTACTCTTGCGTCAGGAGATGGCGAGTCTCATGGCATGGGCGGAGCTTCACCTGTCCGCCATTTCTGCTGCTAATGTGGCGGGGGTTGAAAACATTCAGACAGACTTTCTCAGTCATCACAACCTAGATCCAGGGGAATGGTCTCTCAGCCCTCAGACTTTTCAGTTGATAGTAGCTCAGTGGGGCATTCAAGTGCTAGACCTTTTTGCCTCCAGTCGCAACGCAAAGGTCCCCTGTTTCTTCAGTCGCCGAAGAGATTCAAGATCAGAAGGGATAGACACGCTCTTACAGCAGTGGCCTGCTGGACTCCTGTACGCGTTTCCTCCGTGGCCGCTTTTGGGTCGTCTCTTACAATGGATTGAAGCGCACGGAGGTCCAGTAGTTCTAGTGGCTCCAGATTGGCCTCGACGCCCGTGGTACGCGGATCTCCAGTCCGCATCTCTGCTTCGGCTACCTGTTCACAAGGACCTTCTGTTACAAGGACCGATCCCTCATCCGGATCCAGCTCGATTTTGTCTTACGGCCTGGCTCTTGAACAAGCTCGTTTAACTAGGAGAGGTTATTCCGCTTCAATGATTTCTACCATGCTTCGGTCGTGCCGTTGGTCTACCTCTCTGAATTATATTTGCACCTGGAGGATTTTTGAGGCTTGGTGTTCAGAGGGTGATATTTCTCCCTTCAGAGCTTCAGTGGCGGAGATGTTGGATTTCCTGCAACGGGGGGTTGATAAAGGATTGTCTATCTCTTCTCTTAAAGTGCAGGTTGCGGTGCTTTCCTGTTTCTGCGGTAGAATTCGGGGTAAGTCGTAGGCTAGTCTTCCTGATGTCTCCCGTTTTTTGAAAGGCGTTAGTCTCCTTCGTCCTACTACTACTACTGCTTACTACTTAACATTTCTAGAGCGCTACTAGGGTTACGCAGTGCTGTACAAATTAACAAAGAAGCCAGCCAGGTCGATCTTTCCATCTTGGGATCTAAATCTTGTGCTTTCCGCTCTGACGGGTCCTCCTTTTGAACTGCTATCTTCTTGTTCCCTTAAGGATTTGACCCTTAAGACTGTGTTTTTGGTGGCCATTGCTTCAGCTTGGAGGGTCTCAGAGCTGCAAGCTTTTTCTTGCAGGTCTCCGTTTCTGCAGTTTTCCAAAGAGCGAGTGGTTCTTTGTCCAGTTCCTTCTTTCCTGCCTAAGGTAGTCTCTCGATTTCATCTTTCTCAATCTGTCTTCCTTCCTATCCTGGGGTCTTCCTCGGGTACGGAGACTCAGAGGAAGTTGCATACATCGGATGTTAAGAGAGTTCTTAAACGCTGAGGGTCACTGAGGATTTTCGACGCTCGGACCGTCTCTTGTTCTCCTTTCCGAGTTGCGTAAGGGCTTCGCCGCTTCTAAGCATACTTTATCTCAGTGGCTTAAGGAGGTCATAGCTTCTGCTTACATTCTAGCCGGTAGAGCAGACCCTGATAGAGTTAAAGCTCACTCTACAAGGGGACAAGCAGCTTCATGGGCAGAACGGTTCTTGGTTCAACCCGCAGACATTTGTAAGGCGGCAACGTGGCCCTCTATTAATTCTTTTTCTAGGCACTACAGGTTGGATGTACAATGTCGTCAGGAGGCGGTCTTTGTGACTTGAGTACTCATAGCGGGTTTGTTGGGGTCCCTCCCTTAGGTATACTGCTTTGTTACTTCCCATCAGTCCAATCCTGGGCCTGTCCGGAGGGACGCTAAGGAAGGGGAAATTAGACTTTACCTTCTAATTTGCTCTCCTTTAGTCCCTCCGGACCAGCCCAGGTCCCTCCCATGTTTTCTGTCAAGGGTAAGAACTTGTACATAGTTTCAGAGTCCAGCTCTTTCAGTCTTTGTGATGAAGCTGCTCTGCAAGTTTTCTGTGCAAAAAAAAAAAAAAAGAATTGATAGATTAAAGTTATGTTTCAGCCATACCTCTCCTCTGTTTGGAGTTGGTGGTGAGCATTGTTACATGGCGTAGCCGTGAATTAAGTACGCTTTATGAGTGCTTTGTGGCTGCTCTGATGCCACAGGTCACAGAAGATTGGTCTTTCCTTTCTTTCCTGCTTTGTTAGTCAAATACTGAGGCTAGGGTCACATGGCCAGGGCTCTTATTGGCTTTCTAGGGTCAGAATTTTCTCAGTCTCCACCTGCTGGAAGGCGTACACAACCCATCAGTCCAATGCTGGGCTGGTCCAGAGGGACTAAAGGAAAGCAAATTAGCAGGTAAGGTCTAATTTCTCCTTATGTTACTACGTTAATGACAGAATTCAAAAAGGTATGGGATAAATACATAGAATCCTTATATAGCAAGTATATGGGATGAAAGAAACACAAATGATATAGAGGGGTGTAACCTGAACAGAATGGCAGGTACAATCCTAAACACAGGTATAGAGGAAGTAACCTTCATGTTCTGCACAAAGCAGCAGATACAGCTCTAGCCACTTTTCTAGTCAGAATAGATGAGCCATGCTGTTCTTTATCTACTCTTTGTTGTGTAAAGTTAATATTTTCCATGTTAGTTTGGGTTTTAGAAATGAGACAACACTGAATCAGCTCATCCTGCTATGATCATCTGAATGCAAATAGAGGCAAAGGGGAGAGAGAGATGTGCCCCTTTATCAGTTTTGATGTATTTGCTTATTATCTGTTTACATGTTTTGGATGCTTGATATCAGAGTGTGTCAAATTAGTTACATAGTAGCTATACACCATGCAGTTCCAGTTATAAAATAGTACAATATAGCATTCTCATAAATATATTTTTAAAACATTAAAAATAGTGAAGGTATAGTCTAATGCAGTGGTTCTCAAATGTGTCCTAGGGGAAATCCCAGCCAGTCAGGTTTTCAGTACAGTATATCCACAATGAACATTAATGAGAGAGGTTTGCCTTCATTACCTCCACTGCATGCAAATCTCTCTCATGAATATTCATTATCAATGTCCTGAAAATATGAGTAGCTGGGGGTTCCCCCAGGACAGATTTGGGAACCACTGGCCCCATGTTTGGAGTAGTGAACTGAGAATCAGGAAAGCCAGGGGCAAAATGCACTGACCCTCCTTGTGATCTTGAATAAATTCTTCACCATACATTGCTTCAAGTACAAACTTGGGAGTATGCTTACTAAGGCGTGTTAGCATTTTAACACTCCTTTAAAATTAAGGCGCGTTAAATGCTAACGCGCCAATACATTCCTGTAGGCACGTTAGCATTTAACACATGTTAAAAACACTAATGTGCCTATAGCACGCCTTTGTAAACACAGGTGTTAGATTGTAGGCCTTCTGGGGGCAAGGAATCTACTGTACTTGAAGTATAACTTGCTATGACCTAAAATACAAAAAAAAACCCCAAAAATCTCATTTTGTTAGATTTGTTTCTCTTGGCTTTATCACTGATAATTCAGGAGCAGGAAAGGATTATCCCAGGTGTGGTCAACTGGATGAAAACATTGGTTGACTGACAGACAACAGAGGGTAGTTGTAATGGAGTTTATTAGGAAGAATGAAAGGTGAGTTGTAGAGTGCCTTATGGCTTGGTCCTGGGGCCTGTTCTGTTCAAACATCTTTGTGTGTGACATCTGTAAGGGGCTAGAAATAAAATTTGCCTCTCTGCAGATGACATGAAGATCTGTAATAGAATGGACACCTTGGAGAGAGTGGCCAAAATGAGAAGTGGTTTACAGAAACTAAAGGTCTGGTTGGATGCTTTTCAAGGGTTAGTACGGTTTTCAGCTCTAAAACTGATGCATTTGTGTACTTCCTTTCAACCAACACTTTATGGTGGCCCTAAAAATAGCTCCCCAACAGTTTGGTACATATTTGCCCTTATAAAAGAAAATGGTAATAGCTTCCTGAGCACAGTTGTCAAGCAACACCTGTTTTTTAGCCCCTGTGCTGACTGGCATTTTTAACGTCTGAGGTATCGTGGCTGTATATCTGGTGAGAATGACATTTCTTTTGCAAGAGGGATCTTTACAGCACTCCTTAAGGTAAGTTGTATTGTGTCCACTGCTGGAAATCATCCTTAGATGTGCAAGACATGGGAAATTATCATTCAATTTTGAGCCTATCCCTATTGGCTAAAACAGTTGATTCCTTGTCATCAAGCAGATGAAGCCATTACGTATGGGTTATGTCCATCAACCAGCAGGGGAGATAGAGAGCACTCAAACTTTCACAGTGCCCTCTTGGCCAGCTAGCTCCACTGCCTCTTCAGTATTCTCTATCTCCCTTAGCAGGGTGGCTGCAGCTTGTTCGAGCTCCAGAAAAATCTGCTGGGAGGTGGTTCCTGGCTTGCCAGTTGTTAACCGGGGTGTTGGAGGCTATAGCAGCTTCACTTTAAAGGCACATAGGTTAGCCCTTTCCCTGCCTTACCCATACCTCTGTGGATGTGGACATATTGCCTTGCTTTCCCTGTCCTTACCCACCACAGAGGATGCAGGCATATAGGTTCGCCCTTTCCCTGCCTTTCCCACTCATCTGAGCCTCCGGAGTCTTCAATACCTCTGCTTTCCTCAAAGCTTAAAAAAAAAAAAAAAGTTGCGTCGCGTTTTTAAACGCAGAGACGCTGGAACAGAGGTTTTTGACCTGATTTTCAGCAGGATCGTAGTTGTACACTAGATCCTTTGAGGTAAGAGTGTTTTCCAACTACTCCGGGGTGGGCCCACGATCGGGGCGATTTTGGCGCGCATCGCCATTTTGGATTTTACCGCCGTTTTTCGGCGATGGCTGCGGACAATGTAAAGCGCTGTTCCACTTGTGGCAAGCGCAAATCAGCAGCAGGGCTCTGTAAATCGTGCTGTATTGGCGTAGGAGCCGGCCCGAGCATGGCGAGCGATGTTTCTTTCCGCTCTGAGCTGGCAGTGGGCACCATTTTGCTTACACCGCATGGCGCGGCCTCCGTGGACACGGAGAGACCTGAGCCGGGTGGGGCACCTCGAGATGAGGTTATTTCAGGAGTGGCTAGCACCGGACAGGATTTGGGTGCCCAGGGTGAGATTTTCTCCCCGGATTTTGTGCTTTTGCTGCATAAAGCATACATGATGAAAAGGGCCCTTCCTCAAGGGTCGCCTGAGGCTCCTCTGATTGCCCCCCCGATGGATTCTGGCCTGGGACTGCCCAGTGAGGTTTTTTTCCCGGATGCTTGGCCTAAAGATAAGCGCAGAAGGGTTAATTCCCCTTCAGATTGTGGTGCACCTTTTTCCCCCCCCCCCGTGGTCGGGGTGTGAGGATTCGGAGAACTCTGACAGACGTTCTTGGTCTGAGGAACCAGAGTCAGGTGCGGATTTACCACAGGATCTGGATGATCCCTCCGCGGTGAGGATTTTCCACCGTGATGAGCTGCCAGCGCTTATTTCAGATACCCTGCAGGCCCTCTTGATTGAAGATCCTGACAGTGGCATGGCCTCCTCGGGTAATCCCAGGATGGCTAGTACCAAGAAAGCTGCTCGGGCCTTCCCTTTGCATGACTCCATCCTAGAGCTTGTTTCGGCTCAGTGGGCTGACCCCGAGGGACCTTTGAGAGTTTCCAGGGCTATGGGACAGTTGTACCCTCTGCGTGAGGGACATATGGCTCGTTTTCAAATGCCTACAGTGGATGCCCTAGTCACTGCGGTGACAAAGAGAACTACCCTCCCTGTTGAAGGAGGTGTTGCCCTGAAGGATGTTCAAGACCGTAGCTGGAAACAGCGTTGAAACGGTCCTTTGAAATTGCAGGTCTCACTGTTCGGGCGTCTGCATGCAGCTGTTATGCTGTGAGAGCCTGCCTAGCTTGGCTGCAACAGGCAGTGGCTCAGCCCGGAGATGGAGCGGAGCCCTTCTTGGATGTGGCTCCGCGGATGGAGGTGGCCTTGTCCTTTCTGGCTGATGCCCTTTATGACCTTGTCAGAGCTTCGGCTAAACAAATGGCAGTAGCAGTGGCGGCTCGCCGTCGTCTGTGGCTACGACACTGGGCAGCGGACATGGCCTCTAAGCAAAGGTTGGTGAAGTTGCCTTTTCAAGGACTTCTCCTATTTGGTGAGGAGTTAGAGAAAATTGTGAAAGGCCTGGGTGATTCAAAACCCCAGTGCTTGCCCGAAGATAGGCAGAGGCCTTCCTCTAAGGGCCAGGCGGTCCACTCCTCGTACAGACCTCGCTTCCGTGAAGCTAGAAGGTACCGCCCGGGGTGTTCTGCTGGGTTCACTTCTCGTGCCCGTGGTCAGCAGAGGAACTCCTTTCGCTCGGACAAACGTTCCGCAGCCGGTGGCTCAAGACCAGGAGTTCAGGGGCGACCCTCTCAATGATGGTGCGCCGGCCCTCTCCTCGATGCTTGTCATCGGAGGACGGCTTTCCCTCTTTGTCGAGGAGTGGGCCAAGATTTCCTCAGATCAGTGGGTTCTGGACCTGATCAGAGATGGATACAGAATAGAATTCAACGCCCCAGTAAGAGACGTGTTTGTGGAGTCCCGATGCGGTTCTGCCGTCAAACGGGCGGCGGTGGAGGAGACTTTACAAGGTCTGATTCAGTTAGGGGCAGTGATCCTGGTGCCTCCCGCCGAGCAAGGCTGCGGCTGATACTCCATCTACTTGTGGTGCCGCGAAAAGGTGGGTCCTTTCGCCCTATGGACTTAAAAGAA
This sequence comes from Microcaecilia unicolor, assembly GCF_901765095.1. Taxonomy (NCBI): domain Eukaryota; kingdom Metazoa; phylum Chordata; class Amphibia; order Gymnophiona; family Siphonopidae; genus Microcaecilia; species Microcaecilia unicolor. Next base: position 85,766 of record NW_021963292.1, on the reverse strand, counting down.
GTGAACAAGTCCCTGAGAGTGCGGCATTTCCACATGGAATCCCTGCGCTCCGTCATTGCGGCGGTTCAGCCAGGAGAGTTTCTCACGTCTCTAGACCTGAAGAAGCTTTTTTGCACATACCGATTTGGCCCCCGCACCAGAAGTTTCTGGTTTGCGGTGTTGGGAAAACATTTCCAGTTCAGGGCCTTGCCTTTTGGCCTCGCCACAGCTCCCCGAACCTTTTCGAAGGTAATGGTGGTAGTAGCTGCTTTTCTCAGGCGAGAAGGTATCAGGGTTCACCCGTACCTAGACGACTGGCTCATCAGAGCAGACTCTGCAACAGAGAGCTTACAAGCTACAGCCAGAGTGGTCTCAGTACTGCAATCTCTAGGCTGGTCGTCAATATGGCCAAAAGTCACCTGTCCCCTTCACAATCTCTAGAGTTTTTGGGGGGCCAGGTTCGACACAGTCTCGGGCTATGTGTTCCTACCCGAGCTAAGGCGGTGCAAGCTTCAGAATCAGGTCCGTCTGCTCCTGAGGATGCCCCGCCCGCGAGCTTGGGACATTGTCCAGCTGCTGGGATCGATGACAGCCACGATGGAAGTGGTACCCTGGGTGAGAGCGCACCTGAGACCTCTACAGTATTCCCTACTCCGGAGATGGTCTCCTATTTCTCAGGATTACCAATGCGGACTTACTTGGCTCCCTGTGGCCCGTCTCAGCATGTAGTGGTGGCTCTCGGACAGCATGCTGCGGCGAGGAATGCCGCTGACGCTCCCCGTTTGGTGCCTAGTGGTAACAGATGCCAGCCTGAAGGGCTGGGGCGGGGCGCACACTGCAAGGGGAAGCATGCCCAGGGTCTATGGACACCCGAGGAGTCGGAGTGGTCCATCAACCGCATAGAGTTGAAAGCAGTGCTTCAGGCGCTTCTGGCCTTTTCAAGTGACCCTGGAAGGATTGGCTGTCAGAGTGATGTCGGACAACACGACAACGGTGGCCTATATAAATCGACAAGGCGGAACAAGGTGCAGAGCACTAGCCGCGCAGGCCGAATTGATTTGCCACTTGGCCAAGCTGCATCTTCAGTGTCTGTCGGCAGCTCATATTGCAGGTCAGAGCAATGTGCAGGCCGATTATCTGAGCAGGCATCAGATCGATCCAGCAGAATGGAATCTGGCAGACGACGTATTCCTGCAGATCTGTGCCAAATGGGGCAAGCCCGTGATGGATCTAATGGCGACAAGTGCCAATACCAAAGTCACGTGCTTCTTCAGCAAACGGAGAGATCCTTGCTCGGCGGGATTGGATGCCTTGGCTCAACCCTGGCCTCCGGGTCTACTTTATGTGTTTCCCCATGGCCCTTGATAGGGCGCCTGCTCTTGCGGATTCGGCTGCACCCAGGAGAAGTGGTCCTCATCGCCCCGGATTGGCCAAGGAGACCTTGGTATGCAGACCTCCGATAGATGCTCCTGGAGGCTCCTCTGCCGTTACCTCTGGTACCGAACCTCTTGACTCAGGGACCGGTAGCCATGGAGGACGCCGGACGCTTTGGTCTTACGGCATGGCTATTGAGAGGGCGCAATTGAGGGATAAAGGTTATTCCAATAAAGGTTATTTCCACTCTCCTGCAAGCCCGCAAGCGGTCCACTTCCGTGCTTCTGCCAGGATTTGGTGCCTGTTTGAGTCTTGGTGTGCTTCCAGAGGCCATTGTTCCAATACGGGCTCCTGTCTCGCCGATTCTGGACTTTTTGCAGGAAGGTGTACAAAAAGGCTTGGCCTATAATTCCCTGCGGGTGCAAGTGGCAGCGTTGGCCTCCCTTCGTAGTAAGGTGGAAGGCGTGTCTTTGGCTGCTCACCCAGATGTGGCACGGTTTCTTAGAGGGGTGCTTCGGCTCCGACCTCCAGTGCAAGCACCCTGTCCAGCTTGGAACCTGGGGCTAGTTTTGAAAACCCTGCAGGCATCTCCTTTTGAGCCGCTTCGGCGAGCATCAGAGAAAGACTTTGACACTGAAGGCCGTTTTTCTGGTGGCCATTACCTCGGCGAGACGGGTGGTCAGAGCTTCCAGGCGCTGTCCTGTAGAGACCCATTTCTGCAATTTTCAGAGTCCGGAGTCACGGTTCGGACCGTGCCTTCCTTTATACCTAAGGTGGTTTCAGCCTTTCACTTAAACCAGCCTATTTTCTTGCCCTCTTTTTCAGAGGAAGAGTTTGCAGAATCTTTTGGGCAGCTGCACCTTTTGGATGTGCGCAGGACTCTGCTGCAGTATCTGCGAGTTACTACTCTTTCAGGACTTCTGATCATCTGTTTTGTTTTGCTATCCGGTTCTCGCAGAGGGTCTCCAGCGTCTAAAGCCACTATTGCCCGCTGGCTCAAAGAAACTATCTTTTCAGCTTATCTGCTGGCCGGCAGGGTTCCGCCTGTAGCCTTTAAGGCACATTCTACTAGAGCGATTTCTTCCTCTTGGGCTGAAACTGGAGCACTCTCTCTTCAAGAGATATGCAGTGCAGCAACATGGGCTTCTAAGCTCTCCTTTGCCCGACATTACAGGCTGGATGTGGCTGCCAGGAGGGTATGCGCGTTTTGGTGCACAGGTGCTAGCGCGTGGTTGGCTTGTTCCCACCCTATCTAGGGATTGCTTTGTTACATCCCATACGTAATGGCTTCATCTGCTTGATGACAAGGAAGGGAAAATTAGGTTCTTACCTTGGTAATTTTCTTTCCTTTAGTCATAGCTGATGAAGCCATGAGCCCTCCCTGTATGATTGTCTGTATGCTGTGAATCTGTTTTTCAGGTTCTGTTCTAATTTCATGATGTTCCTTCCTTGGGAGAAAGTTGGAAAACAATCTTCAGGATTCAGGTTCAGTTTAAATTAGGAGGATGTGTTCATTCCCTCCAGCATGTTTTTTTTGGAGGATGTGTTGATTCCCTCCAGGAGGCGCGTGTGTTCCCCTCCAGTTCTATAAATAGGAGGATGAAGTTCATTCCCTCCAGGTGTGTTGGGAGGATCGTGTGATTCCCTCCAGGAGGCGCGTGTGTTCCCCTCCACTTATACAATAAGGAGGATGAGTTTATTCCCTCCAGGAGGATGTGCATTCCCTCCTTTATGAGTTCATGCCCTTGTGATGGGCCATCGTTCGCTGTGAGGAAAGCTCTTGTGATTCCCATTGCGGTTTGCCATACTGCTTTGGAAGCTTCAAATACTGAAGAGGCAGTGGAGCTAGCTGGCCAAGAGGGCACTGTGAAAGTCTGAGTGCTCTCTATCTCCCCTGCTGGTTGATGGACATAACCCATACGTAATGGCTTCATCTGCTATGACTAAAGGAAAGAAAATTACCAAGGTAAGAACCTAATTTTCCTATAAATGGTATTTCAGCAAATCCAAGGTTTCTTGGAGGAGCATAGTATACTCTATTTTCAATCATATCCATACAGAATGTTTACTTGTTGGCTTCCTTGCTAGATGTTTGGTGATATCTTGAAAAAAATAGGGGTATTGCTGCCATGTTACATATATCGGTGGAATTTGACCTTCCAGAGAATTTTATTCTGATTACCAGATTGGAGGGTTTGGGATAGGGGTGGCAATCCCGTAAGTGGTTTGTTATACCTGCTTGATTAGATGCAAAAAATATGAATAGATGAGGAGACATGTAGCTGATTTGTTCAGTGCAGAAGGATCTCTCAGGCACTGTTCCCTCTGCAATACTGTTTAATCTTTGTTTGGTTCCCCTTTATGTGGGATATTATCTGATCTCGGGGCTACTTTGAAATCGCTTTCTGAATGCATCTGTTCGGTTTCAGTATGACTTGGCACTAATGTGTCATGCCTGAATTTGAAATAAAAAATTGTTGAAGGCGATTTCTTGATGTGTTTAGTTTGTCTAAGCCAATTACGGCAGAAATTCACTTTCTGAGTGTATTAATTGATGCTCAGTTTTAATAGTTCTGCAACAGTTGGTGCATGATCCAGTAGATTTCCCATGTCTTAGATTGGAGCATTACAGATTGTAAGCTCCTTTGAGCAGGGACTGTCCTTTTTTGTTAAACTGTATAGCGCTGCGTAACCCTAGTAGCGTTCTAGAAATGTCAAGTAGTAGTAGTAGTAGTGATTCAAAAGTTGGCTGTTTTGATTGTTGGTTTGAACAAGTCCTGAGGATCTTATCACTCCTCTTTTATCCTCACATTACTGGTTGCTGGTAAGTTGGCCTATAAAACTTTAAATTGTCTTCATTCTGCAAATCACAGATTACTTGAAATTCCTTTATCAAACTAGCTCATAAGACAGACGCACTGAACTGTACCTTTTCTGTGGCAGTTGTTAGACTGTGAAATATCTTAAAATCAACCACCTGCTTGGAGGTTAATATTTTTGCTTTTTGCCAGTAAATGATTTTAGGTGATGTTCCATGTGTGGCAGTGTTCATTATTTTTGTTTGATTAAACCTTTTATATGCTTCTTTCTAATTAATATCAAAATGACTCACATTGTTGCATTGTAACTGTAACATACATCCAGATATAATTTTATACTCCAGGGCCGCCGAGAGACTGGGCCAGGCCGGGACAAGGCCGCCCCTGCCCCCCCCCCCCCCCCCACCTGCCACTGGGCCCTCTCTCCACTCCTGGGCCTTCTGCACTGACCTTAAGCGCTCACCTTCGAAAGCACAGCAACAAGCAGCGGCAGACCACTCCTTCCTTCCGTGTCCTGCCCTCGCGGAAGTTACGTCAGGCGAGGGCAGGACACGGAAGGAGTGGTCTGCCGCTGCTTGTTGTGCTTTCGAAGGTGAGGCGCTTAAGTTCAATGCCAGGGAGCGACGGTGGGCGGGCTGGACTGCGGCGGCGGCCCCCCCTGGAGGCCCAGGCCCGGGGAATTTTGTTCCCCCTGTCCCCTCCTCTCAGTGGCCCTGCTCCAGTCCTCTCAAATCCATGAACAGTAAATTGATACTCCTCTACTAAGTAATCCCACTCTAAGATCTCAGTCTGTTATTAAAGCTTGCCTTATATCTCTGCACCTCACACTGCATGCTACTTTTCGAGGACCATGTATGTGACTACTGTTTAAGACTGTGTTTGACTATTGTTACCCGCCTTGGATAAAGGCAGGATATAAGTGTAGTAAAATACTCTGTATACTGGTAACCCACCATAAGTTGTTCTAATTGATAATTGTATTGTTTGTGATTGTTTTTAGTAGGGTTATATATGGATTTAAAATGTGTTATTTGTCTCTACGAAGTTTGATAGCGGAATATAAATTATTTATAAAAAGCAAAAACATACTTTTATTTGCTCCTTACCTGCGCACCTGATAATGCCTCTGCTCTGTCCAGGTAAACACGTGCAAACAGGCAGAACTCATATAAGTTTATACACATAATGGGCAGGCAGTTTTGTAAAAAAAAACATTTTTTCTTGGTAAAGCACTGTTTTACTTAGGGAAATAGTATTGAAAATGAGCTTTTGAGGATTTTTTAAAAGATATTTTTCTTTAATAATAGAGGAATAGCCTAATGGCAAGTGCAGTCAGCTGAGAACCAGAGGAACAGGGTTCAATTTCCACTACAGCTCCTTGTGACTCTGGGCAAGCCACCTCCATTGCCTCAGGTACAGAAACCTTAAGATTGTGAGCCCAATAGAGGCAGAGAAAGTACACGTATATAATATGTATACTGCTTTGGTTGCACCACAGAAAGGCGGTATATCCAAATGCATGGCCCCATACCCATATTTGATGTTTCATATATTCTCTATGTAATGCTATTCATTTAGTAAGAAAGAAATACATCTCATTGTTTGGAGAGGTGTTTCAATATATGGAGTAAATGTATTCACTTGATCAGGTTTATTCATCAGTTTTCTTCCACTGTAAAGTCATGTGTTTTAATCTGTTACTCTGCATTATTCATGTTTCCTTATTGAGAGAAAATATGTGTACTAGAGAATGACACGGTCACTTACTATGGATATATAGCGGTAAATCAGCAGTAAGAAAATCCTTTCTTCCAATGATCAGAAGCGAACACGGGCGCTAGAGGCTATTAGTGCCATACTAGTGCTCACATTTGCTACCGCCCCATGATCAGAGCCCCCGAGTGAGTGAAACAACGCGCTCGTAGGCTCTTACCTGCGAGTAGCACGCAAATGCTTGCTAAACAGGACTTTTATTATTCCTCCCAATGATCAGTGGGCAGCTTGGACCTGGCGTTAGGGTTTGCAGACCATTGGAGAGGAATGAGGAGCCCTATTCAGCATTCATTTGCATGCTAGCAGGCCCCCCATTCCCCCAATGGACCCCCCCCCCCGCAGGAGCCCCCCACATCAAGCCAGCGACACGGAGACTGGAGGTCCAGCGGCCCTCCAGTCCCCCCACTCCCTGGCACAAGTTCATGGGGCTGGAGATCCGGTGGATCTCTAGCCCCTAACCCCCTTTGCACTCCCCCAAAAAGCCCTTCTCTTCCAGCACCGCCTTCAAAATGGTGGCACACAGCCCTGCCCAGTGCATCCTGGGCTTGTGGTGGGTGTTCAGGGAGGCACTAGGCCACCAGGGCCTTGCATTTGCAGGGGGATATGGGGGTCCCATGGACCTCCAACCCCTGCGTTTGACAGGTCTGGGCTTTTGACAGCCTGGACCTGTCAAACAAGTGTGGGAGGATTGTGTCGGAGCACATGCTCAGGTACAATCCTCCCGCATTTTTACACTATGATGAAGATAACGTGCTTAAATTTGTCTGCTGTTATCTCTGGTCTTAGAGGTGGTAAAGCCCCACGCTGTTCATTTTTAGAGTTCTGTTTGGAATAGCATGGGGCTTTTGATTATCTGCACCCTAGTTTGCCATGACACTGACAAAACTTCCTCTGCAGGAACTCTTCTTCTAAGGGAGTTTTGAGCATCACAGCTGTGACACCTCAAGCAGCATAACAAAGGGACTCCAGAAATCATTCCCCTACCTACTTGTCATGCATAGATAAGCCATTAGGCTAGTCCCTCTCTACCTCTAACGTCTGGATGTATAGTTGTTTAAACTACACATCCAGATATTAAGAACCTTAATGAAACTCTAAAACAAATTCTACTTGCCCTATTCTATAACAGAGAAATCTCATATATCATATATAGCTCACTTATTTTCATATGCTTCAGAGACCAGAGTACTGAAATTATTTTATGTATATCATGTGAGTAAGCATAATAAATCTGCTGTCAAAAATAGATCTAGCAACTCACTAAATTATTGGATTTGTTTTTACATTGGTAGGTTCAGGGCCGGTCTTAGCAAGTGCGGGGCCCAATGCAGACCAATTTGGTGGGGCCCCATCATAGCCCTGCCCCATCCTAGTCCCGCCCCCACTCCAGCTCCACCCCATTGATAATATTATTCAATTTTTAGAAAATTTTTTATTTATGAAATTTCAAATAAAGACAAATGAAGCTAAACTTGTACAGAAAAACTGATTGAAATAATAAGCACAATGCTATCATGACCCCCCCCCCCCCCCCGAAATTATTCAGTTCAAGTCCACTACAATTAGTTCCAATTCTCATAACCCCGGGGACGGGGGGGTCAGAGGTGCGGACACACAATCTCTCCACTGCAAAACACTATACACAAACTTGTGCAAAAACACACTCATAACCTTACCAAACCATAACAGCACTAATTCCATGGACAGGACGAGAACAACCTTATGCGTGGAAAGGCAGAACTGTAATTACACCAGGCTCTAAAACACCAATACACTACCTTGTGAAAACAAAACAAAAAGGGCTGCAAATGCTACACGCTAGCAGGATACTGCACCTTGATCACACATAACACAACAGATATGAAGGCAAAATACGGAACTGAAAAGTTACCTCAAGAAATCAGAATCAGCATGCAGCAATACTAGAAAAATTGAAACTTACATTCAAAATATCACAGATGCACATTTCCAAAAGCTGACATATTCCAATTAATAAATTCTGAATAAAATACTTTTTTCTACCTTTGTTGTCTGATCATTTGTTTTTTTCTATTCGCTTTGGTCCCAGTGTCTTCTGTTTTATGCAGTGTCTTTCCATTTGATATTTTTTCTCTCACCATGTCCACCATCCTCCTGTGTCCTTATGTGTCCTGTCTACCATCTGTAGCCCTGTCCCTATCCTTTCTCCAGTTTCAGCATCTGCCTTCAAAGTGTTCCAAACCAGCCCTTAAATTCAGCAATTTCCCCTCCATGCATATCCAGCATTTCTCCTCACTCCCCTCCTTCCGTGTACATCTACTTTCCTCCCCTCCCCTACATCCATGTCCAGCATTTCTCCTATATCCCTTCCCCTCCATCCATGTGCATCTCCTTCCTTTGTCTTTCCTTCCCTCCATTCCTGCCCAACATTTCTCTTCTCTCCCCTGCCCTCCATGTCCAGCAATTTCTCCTCTCTCCCTGAGCCCTGCCCTCCCATCCATGCTCCTCTCTGTCCTCTGCCCCCTCCATTCATCCCTATCCAGCAATTCCCCTCTCTCCATGAGCCCTGCCCTCCCCTCCCATCCATGCTCCTCTCTGGCCCCTGCCCCCTCCATTCATCATCCCTATCCAGCAATTCCCCTCTCTCCCTGTGCCCTGCCCTCCCATCCATGCTCCTCTCTGGCCCCTGCCCCCTCCATTCATCCCTATCCAGCAATTCCCCTCTCTCCATGAGCCCTGCCCTCCCCTCCCATCCATGCTCTTCTCTGGCCCCTGCCCCCTCCATTCATCATCCCTATCCAGCAATTCCCCTCTCTCCATGAGCCCTGCCCTCCCCTCCCATCCATGCTCCTCTCTGGCCCCTGCCCCTCCATTCATCATCCCTATCCAGCAATTCCCCTCTCTCCCTGAGCCCTGCCATCCATGCCCAGGTCCTCTCTCCCTTGCCCTCCCGCTCCCAAGTTCAACTGCCTGCCTGTCCGCCCTGGCGCCCTTTTCTTCTCCCCCCAACCAAGGATTTTTCTTTTAAATTTACCCTCCGTCGCCGGCATCCCACAGCAGCGTGCTTCACTGAAAGCGCTCCTCCCCTACCGAGTCCCCCCGACGTCTCTAGCAGAACGCAAAATCTCTTCCTGATTCGTTCATTCTCGAGGGCGGGACACTGAGAATGAACGAATCAGGAAGAGCTGTGTTCTGCTAGAGACGTCGGGGGGACTCGGGAGGTGAGGAGCGCTTTCAGTGACGCACGCAGGACGCTGCTGTGGGATTCTGGCAATGGAGGGTAAATTTAAAAGAAAAATCCTTGGTTGGGGGGAAGAAGAGGGCGCCAGGGCGGACAGTGGCGGTAAGCATGGCACGACCGCGCCCTCCAGCCATGCTTACCGTCCGTGTCGGAGTCGGACCGGCCATGGGAAGAGGCTGACTGAGGCACGCCGCGCGGGGCCCCCCTAAGCGCGAGGCCCTATGTGGCCGCCTCGGTCGCCTCGGCCTAAGACCGGCCCTGGGTAGGTTGTAAGTTCCCCTTTTAAGTGTACAAGTTAGCTCTTTAATGAAGTATTGAAACAGGATTTGAGTTTTACCTCACAAGCATTTTGCTTAGGAGGTGATACTTTTATTTTAGGATTAGCAAAATCTAGCATTATTGTAAACCACATTTTACTGGAACTTACTGAAGTTTATTTTTGTTCTAAACTAGGGTGCACACAAAGAAAATTTTATTATGGAAAGAATATAACGTTTTTAGGGATTGTTCTAGAACTCTTGCCTTTTGCACCTAAGGAAGCAGGTATTGGCAACCATTAGTCTCGTACAGTCTTTGGCTGAACCACTTTTTAAAATCTGGTGTGAAGTGTTCAGGAAATCTTTGAGCAATGTTCCAGTAGTAATCTTTAAAAAGAGGCAAAATAAAATGTGCCTTTAATCAGATGATTTAAATGGAAATGCACATATTTGTAATTTTTATTTTTCTATCATAAACAAAATGGAAAGCTTGCTGATTGACTACAAGTGTGGGTGTTTATAGCCAGCTCTTCTGAAGAAAGATTCTTTTTTTTTAATTTCCATGAAGTCTTTATTAATTATTAGTACACAGAATCTGAAACATATTACAACATGAGTATCATATTACATGTCAATTGTGCAGAACATAGGTCTCCAGAAGTATAGCAAGTAAATAATACAAAGAGTAGTAAGAGTCTCATGCTATACCAAAAGAAGACTGCTTACTGTGTTAAAATTCCGAGTGAATTATTCAGAATAACCAGTTCAGAACTTCAACTTTTTTACTAAATTTTTTATGTATTAAACCCCGCTTCCATATCACTCTTGTCACTCAGAACCCCAACCCACCCCACCCCTCCCACCCTTCGGGCACCACCATAACATAGGACATCAGACAAATTACACATGAAGGAGAAAAGGGTCCCAGGTCAAGTGCCATCTACACAGTTGATTGCGCCATTCCGCTAGGAGTCTCTCCATCTCACAGATATGCCTCAATTTTTGAATCCACCTATTAATCGGTGGAGCTGTGGTCTGCTTCCAATGAGCAGCAATTATGACTCTCGCGGCACTTATGGCCTGTCTCAAGAAAATTTGCTGGGTGTGGGAGAGACCTGCAGCTAGAGCAGAAAATAGGAAAAGAGTCGGGCTCCAAGGTAACAGACTCCCCGTCCACCTCTGCAACCTGCTATGAACCGCTCTCCAGTAGGCCTTAACCTTCCTGCAGGTCCACCAAATGTGTCCCGCTGTGCCCCGCACCCCACATCCCCTCCAGCACAGCCCCGTCAATGCGGGATAAATATGCTGAAGACGCTCGGGTGTCAGGTACCAACGGTACAAAACCTTTACTGCATTCTCCTTAAAGGGTACATGAGACGACACTCCCATCACAGTCCGCTCCAATTTCTCCCACCCCACCTCCTCCAACTCCATGCCCAGCTCCCTCTGCCAACTCTTCCGGTGAAGTATATATGTCGGGGATTGCCTGTTGATAATGTGGTAGAGGCGCGATACCAACCCGCTTGTCTTAGGTGGGCCTTCACAGATGGTTTCTAGTGCTGTTTGTTCCCTGGCCACTACCTCCCGAACTGCCCTTGTCTTAAGAAAAGAGGCTAATTGAAGATAGGCATATCGGTCTGACCCCACTATCGGGAACTTCTCAAGGGCCTCAGAGTACGACAGCAAATTCTCCCCATCAAACAGTTGACCCCACATTCGTAAGCCTCCAGTGTACCATCTTGTGAACACTCCTTTTATCATTCCGGGGTAAAACAATGGATTGTGAGCTATGGGAGACAGACGAGATAGTGTAGTACGTCGATGGGGAAACAGACTGTCCCAATTTAAGAGGGTGACATATATAGAAGGACAGAGTCCTGCCTCCAAAGATCTATGCGAGCCCGGGATCCACATAAGAGCCTCCAGCGGCCTCTCACCCAAGGTGTATTGTTCGAGCTGCACCCATTGCCGATCCGGATAGTCCTGAAACCATTCCACTGCCGCGCGTGCCTGAACCGCTCTATAGTACCAAGCCAAGTTGGGTACTCCCAGCCCTCCTCTCGTTCTGTCCTGGTATAGGACCGAGTGTGCCAGACGCGGTCTTTTCCCCGCCCAAATAAAGCGCATGATACGGTCCTGTAATGATGATAAGAATTTACGGGGCATTTTGATTGGGAGTGCCTGAAAGAGGTAGAGCAGGCGCGGTAAAACATTCATCTTTACTCGGCCAAACCAGGAAAGATCAAGATCACCCCATTTTCCCAAGTCCTCGATGAGTGCCCCTGCCAAGCCCCTATAGTTAATTGAGAAAAGATCCGAGAGGTCTGCTGACAAGTTCACCCCCAGGTAACGAAGGCTTCTGTTGGTCCACCTGAAGGCATAGGAAGACCTCAGGGTTCCCACGAGCTCCTCTGGAAGGGTCACATTCAGAACTTCAGATTTGGACATATTGACTTTAAATCCCGACACATTAGAGTATTCTTCTATCTCTTTCAAAAGCCCAGGGAAGGTGGTCAAGGGACTAGTGACAAACAACAATACATCATCCGCAAAAAGGGATAGTTTATGATTTCTCCCACCAATAGAAAGTCCTGAAATATTTGGATTGGTTCTAAGCCTAGTTGCAAAGGGCTCCATAACCATGGCAAAGAGCAGGGGAGACAAGGGGCAGCCCTGTCTAGTGCCTCTGTATAAAGGGATCATTGCTGAGTTACCCCCATTTACTCGAACACAGGCTTTAGGAGCGCTGTAAAATGCTTGGATCCACCCACTAAACTGTGGTCCTATCCCGAAGGCCTCCATCACTTTATACATAAATGGCCAGTGAACCCGGTCGAAGGCCTTTTCGGCGTCCAGACTAAGGAGACAGAGAGGCCTCTTCATTCTTTTGGCCAAGTATATTAAATCGACCACTCGCCTAGTATTGTCTGTGGCTTTCCTATATGGGACAAATCCCACCTGGTCAGGGTGGATAACAGCTGGAAGCAGTGGTGCCAGACGGTTGGCCAAAACTTTAGCTAAGATTTTAACATCGGCGTTTAAGACGGATATTGGACGGAAGGACCCACATTCTGTATGATCTTTGTTCGGTTTAGGCAATACCGCAATCCAGGCTTCCAACATGGAATTAGGCAAAGACTCCCCTTTCCCAATCATGTTAAACAAATCCGCGAACAGCGGGGCCAATTCGGGGGCGAATTTCTTATAGAATTCGTTAGGTAAGCCATCTAACCCTGGTGATTTGCATGAGGGCAAATGTTGTATAGCTTTTTGTATCTCAACTGGGGTAACTGGTGCATCAAGAGCGGTCCTCTGTTGAATATTTATGGACGCTAAGTCACTCTCAGCTAAGTAATCTAAAATAGTGTCCTCAGAAGGGTTAATCTCCTGTGCATATAGTTCCTGGTAAAATTCGCTAAAACGCCTCTGTATGGACTCAGAGGTGTTCAGCAAGTTGCCCCTCGTGTCCCTAATGTGAGTGACCGTTCGATCCACTTTTCGCCTACGCAACTTTATAGCCAGGAGGCGTCCTGCTTTATTGGTAAATTCGTATGTTCGAACTTTATTTCTAGATTGTAACCAAGTTAATTGTTCGGAGTAGATAGAGTCCAGCTGGAGCCTCTGCCCATGCAGCTCCTCCAAAATTGCAGAGGAGCCGCCTGATTTGTGCTGCGCCTCCAAGATCCAAATCTTTTCCATGCACTGCGCCAGCTGGGCCCTACGAACCCTCGCACGCCTACTAGCTATCTGTATAAAGTAACCTCTCGAGACTGCCTTCATAGCATCCCATACAACACTGAGGGGTGGGCCCGATTCTATATTAAGCTCCAAGTACTCCTTCAGGACCTTCCTACAGCCCTCCACCACCTCTTTCTCCTGTAGTAATTCTGTGTTAAGCATCCATTTTTTTATCTTTGACCTCTGCTCTAATGGTCGGCAAAGTGACCCAGACTGGGGCATGATCAGAGATTGTTGCACTACCGATTCCTGCTTTCGGGCCTCTCTCAACTAGTGTAACGTCAAGAAAAAGATAATCGATGCGTGAGTACGACTTGTGTACGGGGGAGAAAAAAGTATAATCCCTAATTGTCGTGTGACTCAGCCTCCAGACGTCCAAGGTCCCCAGTGAGTTGACCAGAGAGTTCAGTGCCAAAGAGTCCTTAGAGATCGGGTGTTGGGGTCTCCCGGACCTATCTAACACATGATCCATAACTTCATTAAAATCACCCCCCATGATCAGAGAGCCTCGGGTAAATGTAGCTAGTATGTTCTTCACTTTGGAGTAGAATGTCCCCTGTTGTTCATTAGGTGCGTATAAGGTTGCAAGAGTGAGCTCTATGTGTTCTAGGACAATTTGCAAAAACAAAAAACGCCCTCCCGGGTCTCGTTTGATATTTCGTTTGATATTCAGTATTTGGGCTGTTATGGATTTATGGAACAGCACTGCCACACCACTCTTTTTGGAGCCATCAGCGGAGGAGGCAAAAAAGGCACTAGGGTAATCTGGATGGGAGAGGAATCGCTCATGCACCCTGTGGAGATGGGTCTCCTGCAGGAGGACAATATGCGGTTTTAGCTGCTGTAACTCTTTAAACAACTTCTGCCGTTTTTGAGGCATATTCAGGCCCTTCACGTTATATGATAGAATTTTTAAGTCTGTATTCATGCCTGGGGCAGTATATCAGCTTTCTCCCCCATTATATAGGGTCCATCCATTTCACATGCTTGTGCTTCCTTATACCAGTGGTGCCCCAAGAAAGACATTCTTAAGGCTGCATATGTAGCCACAGTAACTTCATGGTTGCATGGTTGTAGCACATTAAAGAAAAAAGACAAATTATCATCTCCTACCTCCATGTCTGTGGCCCTTTTTCTGCTCCTTTCTAACCTCCACTCCCTTACTTTTCCTCTTCTAAGTGGACTTCAAATCCTTCTCTTTTCTCCCATCCTCCCCATCTCATTTCCTCACCTTACAGTTTCTTATGTCCCCATCCTTTTGCTTTCCACAATCTAATTTCCCCTACACCCCAGAAGGTTGTGATTGCTGTTAACCCTTGCTTCCTTTTACCTACTTCCTCCCATTCTCCCATTCTGCAAGACTTCATGTTGATCCCTAACACTGATCCATAACAACTGTTATGAAAAAGTCCAGGAAATGGGGATATAACTATGGAAATTGCCCTACTATATACATGTACACAATAAGCCAACAAGGTTCGTCTCTGAGGGTAGCCAATGTTACTCCGATTTTTAAGAAGGGTTCCAGAGGAGATCCGGGAAATTATAGACCGGTGAGTCTGACGTCGGTGCCGGGCAAGATGGTGGAGGCTATTATTAAGAATAAAATTGCAGAGCATATACAAAAACATGGACTGATGAGACAAAGTCAGCACGGATTTAGTGAAGGGAAGTCTTGCCTCACCAATCTAATGCATTTTTTTGAGGGGGTAAGCAAACATGTGGACAATGGGGAGCCGGTTGATATTGTATATCTGGATTTTCAGAAGGCGTTTGACAAAGTGCCGCACGAAAGACTCCTGAAGAAATTGCAGAGTCATGGAATCGGAGGTAGGGTATTATTATGGATTAAGAACTGGTTGAAAGATAGGAAGCAGAGAGTAGGATTGCGTGGCCAGTATTCTCAGTGGAGGAGGGTAGTTAGTGGGGTCCCGCAGGGGTCTGTGCTGGGTCCGTTGCTTTTTAATGTATTTATAAATGACCTAGAGATGGGAATAACTAGTGAGGTAATTAAATTCGCCGATGACACAAAATTATTCAGGGTCGTCAAGTCGCAGGAGGAATGTGAACGATTACAGGAGGACCTTGCGAGACTGGGAGAATGGGCGTGCAAGTGGCAGATGAAGTTCAATGTTGACAAGTGCAAAGTGATGCATGTGGGTAAGAGGAACCCGAATTATAGTTACGTCTTGCAAGGTTCCGCGTTAGGAGTTACGGATCAAGAAAGGGATCTGGGTGTCGTCGTCGATGATACACTGAAACCTTCTGCTCAGTGTGCTGCTGCGGCTAGGAAAGCGAATAGAATGTTGGGTGTTATTAGGAAGGGTATGGAGTCCAGGTGTGCGGATGTTATAATGCCGTTGTATCGCTCCATGGTGCGACCGCACCTGGAGTATTGTGTTCAGTACTGGTCTCCGTATCTCAAAAAAGATATAGTAGAATTGGAAAAGGTACAGCGAAGGGCGACGAAAATGATAGTGGGGATGGGACGACTTTCCTATGAAGAGAGGCTGAGAAGGCTAGGGCTTTTCAGCTTGGAGAAGAGACGGCTGAGGGGAGATATGATAGAAGTGTATAAAATAATGAGTGGAATGGATCGGGTGGATGTGAAGCGACTGTTCACGCTATCCAAAAATACTAGGACTAGAGGGCATGAGTTGAAGCTACAGTGTGGTAAATTTAAAACGAATCGGAGAAAGTTTTCTTCACCCAACGTGTAATTAGACTCTGGAATTCGTTGCCGGAGAACGTGGTACGGGCGGTTAGCTTGATGGAGTTTAAAAAGGGGTTAGATAGATTCCTAAAGGACAAGTCCATAGACCGCTATTAAATGGACTTGGAAAAATTCCGCATTTTTAGGTATAACTTGTCTGGAATGTTTTTACATTTGGGGAGCGTGCCAGGTGCCCTTGACCTGGATTGGCCACTGTCGGTGACAGGATGCTGGGCTAGATGGACCTTTGGTCTTTCCCAGTATGGCACTACTTATGTACTTATGTAGTTATGTACTTATGTACTAGCAATTTTGTATATTCAAACAGATTATGAACTACTACAGTGGATAAAGTGATAGAGAGAGTAGATATATATTGTGGATTTCTGGTAAAATGTTTATTCAACCACTGCTTTATACTTAGAAGAGCTAAACTGCTGACTAACACAAAATATGTTTATAGATTAGTTTTGCCCAAGAATGTTCCAAACTATAGAGTCCACCAAGCTGCAGTTCCTGGAGACACTAGTCTGTTTCCTCATGGTCATCTCTCTTGTTTGTTCTGTTGCTAGTATTCCTTCTTCGACATAGTTAATCAGTAAATGACAACAGATAAAGACCTGTACGCCCCATACATTCTGCCTAACAAAGGTGAAGCTACACCCACCACTCTGTGCAGGTTATCGTCATTCATGCTTAAACACAGGTTGGTAATTACTATCATGCCAGCCACATATAGGTAGTTAAATATGATGCAGTTTTAGGACAATATTTTATAATCAAAAGTATTGCTAACAGTATTTTACTTGCTAATCTCAGTGTTAAGATTTTTCCCTCCTTGAGACGCACAGCACCCTCATTCATAGCATATGGTAATAAAGTGATATACAATACGCAGACTTGATCCTCATATGTCTTTTGCCATTTGCAAGACACAGAACGTAGAAGTCTAAGGCACTGGTCTTGGCCAATATAATACCTCATAATCCTAATAGGGGATATATATATATAATAGGAGGTACCTAAATCATCAACAACAAACAGTACTCCTGTTCTATATAAATTACAAAATCTTTATTAGTGAAAATAAGTCAGTGCATTAAAAGAATTACTAAATAATATCCCTGCAACTCACACTGCCATCCACACCAAACTTATACCCTGATCACATATGTAAATCCCACAAAGAACATTAAACATAAACCCTAAATTGCAGTTTCTTCAGTCTCTGTGTATCATCAGAGCACAGTCTCAATAAAGATCAGTCAGTGAGCCCTAAAAAAACAAGGGCGCACTAAACCCAGTTCTTAATAATTGTAGCAAATGTTGAACATTGCTGATCTTTGTATCCAACAAGTTCTCAAGTGAAGAAAGAAAAAAAACTCCACTGCAATATAGAGCCACTGTTCTTATCCCTGTGATAAAAAAAACCACAGAGAAGCACTGGGAATTGCAAAGTCACAGAAATCTTCTGTGATCCTCCTGCACACGATCAAACCTTTAAATTAAAGGCAGCCAAAGAATGCTTCAGGTAAGTGGGAGGCTTCCAGGGATAAGTAAATTAAACCCATATAGTTGGTATACTCCAAAGTTCCCCAATATAATACCTCAACAGCCATGTTTTGTTACTGTCCTCCTATTTAGGCAAACCGTGTGCTTATCCCATGCATTTTTGAATTCCATCACTGTTTTTTTTCCTCCATCTCTCCTGGAAGGACATTCCAGGCATTCACTACCCTCTCTGTGGAAAAACTAATTTCTTGACATTACCCCTAAGTCTACTGCTCTGCAGCCTCCATTCATGTCCTCTAGTTCTATAGCCTCTATATCTCTCAAAGAGTTTGGTTTGTATATTAATACCTTTCAAATACTTAAATGTCTGTATTGTATCTCCTCTCTCTTTCCTTCCCTCTAGTATATACATATTCAGGTCTTCCAGTCTTTTTTCATACGTTTTATGGTGCAAGCCCTGTACCATTTTTGTTGCCTTCCTTTGGACTGCCTTTGTGTCCCTTGAGAGATACAGCCTTCAAAACTGAACACAATACTCCAAATGGGTCCTCACCAATGACTTGTACAGGGACATCAACACCTTCTTTTTTTCTGCTGTTTATGCCTCTCTCTATTCAACCTAGCATTCTTTTGGCTACAGCCTTGTCACATGGATTTGGCTCCTTGAGATCCTCTGACACTATCTCCCCAAGGAGTCTCTCGCAATCTGTACACATCAGTTTGTCATCTTAGCACATACTGCTGTTCTGGATTTTTACACCCAAAGTGCATCACTTTGCACTTTTACATTAAATTTTAGCTGCCAAACATTATAATTTTTGTAGATCCCTTCTCATGTTGCCAACTCCCTCCGGCATGTCCATTCTGACGGAGATCTTGGTGTCATCGACAGAAAGGCAAACCTTTCCTTCTAACCTTTCAGTAATGTCACTCACAAATATGTTGAATAGAATTGGCCCCAGTACCGATCCCTGAAGCACTCCATTACTTACCTTTATATCCTCTGAGTAAACTCCATTTACCACCACCCTCTGCCATCTGTCAGTCAAACAGTTTATGATTCCAGTTCCCAACTTTAGGTCCTCTCTTAAGCTGGCTGAGTTTGTTCATGAGCCTTCTATGAGGAACCCTGTTAAAGGCCTTACTGAAATCCAAATAGACTACATCTAGCACGTGTCCACGATCCAGTTCTCTAGTCACCCAATCAAGGAAATAATCAGATTTGTTTGGAACAATTTTCCTATGGTAAAACCATGTTGCCTTCTGATCTTATCTTTCTGCTTTTGCTTTCTTCAGTATTGATTGATAATTGCGTCACATAAATCCTCTCCAGTTGAGTGATTCACTTCTAGGAAGCCTAGGAAATATTCTTCAATGTCTACGTTTCCTTCTTTGCAGGAAACAAAGCAAATAATAACTGTCATCTGCTCAGTGTGACTGACATCTGGTGTACAGTCTAATATTATAGAACTAGTAAAAAAGGCCCGTTTCTGGCTCAAATGAAACGGGCGCTAGCAAGGTTTTCCGCGGAGTGTGTATGTTTGAGAGAGTGTCTGTGAGAGTGACTGTGTGAGAGAGAGTGAATGTGCAAGTGAGTGTGTGTGTGTGACAGAGTGAGAATGGGTGTGAGTATGTCTGTGAGAGAGTGTGTGCGAGTGCGTATGTGAGACAGTGAGTATCCTCCCCTGTCCCCCGTTAGGTCTCAGGACCCCCTCCCCTGTGGTCTGAGGACCCCCTTCCCCCCCCCCTCTCTGTGGTCTTAGGGACCCTCCTCTGTGGTCTTAAGGACCCCCCCCTCTCCATATTGGACATAATTAAGTTTGTATGAACTTGGTTGCTAATAGTGTGTTGAACTGGACAATGCTGGCACAATTAGACTGACTCTGGACAGTCATGAAGGCAGCCCCTACCTCAGTATTCAATATATATCTGTGAAATAGTAATATAAAAAAATAAAAGCAAGACCATTTTTGTAATAATCACTGCATTTCAGAAAACAAAATGGAGCAAGTTCCCACATGCTATCTTTTCCTTATGATGTAGGCGCAGGAAAAAAAAATTATGTTAAATGCTCCAGTTTCAACCTAATTAATGTTTTCTTTTTAATTGTACTTATAAATAGTAAGTGTGCTTGTTAAGTACCTGATTCTCATAACATGATTTCTGTTTTGTTTGCACTTCACTAACTGTCTGAAAACATCTGTGGCACGAATACAGGGAGTCCCTATAGCCAACCCCTCCAAATGACACAACACTTCCTATGCTGCACATATAAGTTAGATTAAATAAATATGCCACCAATAATAAAGGACGACAACTTCGATTCAGCAGCTCACAGGCTTGCTTGACTTACCTAAGTGGCCCACCTTCTGCTTGCTTCAATCTTTCGATCTAATCAAGGAGGTTTAATAGACAGGAGTGGAAGTGAGCCTATCTAGCCCACTGTAATCAAGGAAGCCAATTTGGTTAATCTTTGTTTCCACTCCCCCACGTCATCGTCATTGCAATACACTCAAAACAAAGCAAGGAAACCTATGAGCTGCTGCAAGGAGGAAGCAAATTTGGCTAATCTCTGTTTCCACTCCTCCGCGCAGCCGTCATCCAGTACACTCAAAACAAAGCAAGCAAACCTATCAGCGCCCTCGACGTCATCACGTCGTGACGCGAGGGCGGGGCAGACACTTATGTGATCTACAGTACAGAGCTTCAATTTAGAACGTCGGAAATTTCTGAGGCTTCATTAGAACATTGGATGTGCGTTTTATATAGAGAGATAGTACTTGTCTGAAGTCAAGAAAGCACTTTTCAGTGATGGCCTTGCCCAAAATTGCAATAATTTCATTTTGTATGTCTTTCCTGAAATAATGGATTTTGGAGTCCTTTCTTATAGCTCTCCTTATATGTGCCACCATGACAGAATCAAACTTTCCAAACAGTTGAACCAGTTTAAGAAAGTTGCCATTATTTTTTTTTGAAAAGCTTATCAGATGAGCCTTCTTGAGATCCAAGAAATTTGATTATTTCTATGAGCCTTGCAATCACATCCAACCAATTATTTGTTACTACCACATACAGCCTTTGATGTGACTCAAGTGTAATTTTATTTTTGAGATTCCTTTCTGTAGTCGATCCACATTTTTGAATGTTTCATATGAGCCAGATTTGTTTCATATACATGCAGTGCCATGGATACTCTCCTCCAGTTGTAGCCAGTCGATATAAAACTACTGGATGATTTGCATGGATCTGTTGGTGAAAACAGTTTGCAACAGAAACAGAACACACAGTCTGTGGAAACCGAGTACAGTAACCACGGTCTTGGCAGTAGTTCACCATGTTCCATTTTTCAGTTGTAGTATATATCGCTGAACTTGCGTCCTCTAGAGTTTTCAGGATACAAAATGCCTTTCTTTAGAACAGGTCTTGATTCTGTGAGAATAATTCTTATTTTGTCAGTGAGTTTTGGCCATTTTGCTGGATCAGATAGCTTGTGCCAATGAATCTTAAGTTGATGAAGGTAATGCTTACTGTGGCCTATGCTGTTCGTCCTCAAAGGTATCTAAATGCATGGCGGCCCAGTTTGCTCTTCCACGCATAATGCTTTTCCTTTTGAGAAATCATCAGTGAGAGTAAATGAACCGGAAGCTGCTGATTATTGGTTGGCAATGAGCTGCTTTGATGGGGTTGCTGCAGAGGTACTTGCACCTGGTTGGTCTTCTTTCCTCTTCCTCCTCCTGAGAGTGCTCACCAGTTACTTTTAATCTATATACAGTGGGGGAAATAAGTATTTGATCCCTTGCTGATTTTGTAAGTGTGCCCACTGACAAAGACATGAGCAGCCCATAATTGAAGGGTAGGTTATTGGTAACAGTGAGAGATAGCACATCACAAATTAAATCCGGAAAATCACATTGTGGAAAGTATATGAATTTATTTGCATTCTGCAGAGGGAAATAAGTATTTGATCCCCCACCAACCAGTAAGAGATCTGGCCCCTACAGACCAGGTAGATGCTCCAAATCAACTCGTTACCTGCATGACAGACAGCTGTCGGCAATGGTCACCTGTATGAAAGACACCTGTCCACAGACTCAGTGAATCAGTCAGACTCTAACCTCTACAAAATGGCCAAGAGCAAGGAGCTGTCTAAGGATGTCAGGGACAAGATCATACACCTGCACAAGGCTGGAATGGGCTACAAAACCATCAGTAAGACGCTGGGCGAGAAGGAGACAACTGTTGGTGCCATAGTAAGAAAATGGAAGAAGTACAAAATGACTGTCAATCGACAAAGATCTGGGGCTCCACGCAAAATCTCACCTCGTGGGGTATCCTTGATCATGAGGAAGGTTAGAAATCAGCCTACAACTACAAGGGGGGAACTTGTCAATGATCTCAAGGCAGCTGGGACCACTGTCACCACGAAAACCATTGGTAACACATTACGACATAACGGATTGCAATCCTGCAGTGCCCGCAAGGTCCCCCTGCTCCGGAAGGCACATGTGACGGCCCGTCTGAAGTTTGCCAGTGAACACCTGGATGATGCCGAGAGTGATTGGGAGAAGGTGCTGTGGTCAGATGAGACAAAAATTGAGCTCTTTGGCATGAACTCAACTCGCCGTGTTTGGAGGAAGAGAAATGCTGCCTATGACCCAAAGAACACCGTCCCCACTGTCAAGCATGGAGGTGGAAATGTTATGTTTTGGGGGTGTTTCTCTGCTAAGGGCACAGGACTACTTCACCGCATCAATGGGAGAATGGATGGGGCCATGTACCGTACAATTCTGAGTGACAACCTCCTTCCCTCCGCCAGGGCCTTAAAAATGGGTCGTGGCTGGGTCTTCCAGCACGACAATGACCCAAAACATACAGCCAAGGCAACAAAGGAGTGGCTCAGGAAGAAGCACATTAGGGTCATGGAGTGGCCTAGCCAGTCACCAGACCTTAATCCCATTGAAAACTTATGGAGGGAGCTGAAGCTGCGAGTTGCCAAGCGACAGCCCAGAACTCTTAATGATTTAGAGATGATCTGCAAAGAGGAGTGGACCAAAATTCCTCCTGACATGTGTGCAAACCTCATCATCAACTACAGAAGACGTCTGACCGCTGTGCTTGCCAACAAGGGTTTTGCCACCAAGTATTAGGTCTTGTTTGCCAGAGGGATCAAATACTTATTTCCCTCTGCAGAATGCAAATAAATTCATATACTTTCCACAATGTGATTTTCCGGATTTAATTTGTGATGTGCTATCTCTCACTGTTACCAATAACCTACCCTTCAATTATGGGCTGCTCATGTCTTTGTCAGTGGGCACACTTACAAAATCAGCAAGGGATCAAATACTTATTTCCCCCACTGTATATAAAACTCACCCTCAACATTCTATTTGCACTGACGTCACTGAAGCCAGGTTCGTAAGTTCGAAGCTCTGAAGCCACACAAAATCACAGTCTGTGGGCCCCGCCCTCGCGTCAAACGTTATGACGTTGAGGGCGGAGCACATTCTCAGCTCCAAGTTCCGTTGTACTGCACTGTAGCTCTCGCACGGAGGCTGCAGGGGGGCCGGCGACACACGGAGACACAAAGGGACAGAGGGGAGCCTTGCTAGCGCCCATTTCATTCCGATTTGAAACGGGCCTTCATTACTAGTCATTTGATAAAACCATATAGTGCTCCTGCTTGCCTCTGAATAGCCTTTTCTTTTCCTGCTTTGCCAACATGAAAGTTTCTTTTTGGTTGCCATCACAGCCACCGGTTTGTGTGAATCTTCAGAGAAAAGCTTTTGACTTGTGAACGGAAAAAAAAAAAGTCAGTTTGTAGTCTTGCTTCTGGGATAAGTTTTGTCAAGAAGTGTGGACCCCAGCCTGGCTGTATTTTACAGCTTTCATGACTGCACAAGATCAGAGTCCTGACTTCTGAGATGTCCCCAAAGTACTCAGAACCGTTAATGGCAGGGTTGCCAGGTGGAAAATTTTTTTCCCACCCAATCCCGCACAAGAAACAGCCCAAAACCCGCCCAAACACAAACCCCGCCCCTGACACCCCCACCCCCGCGTCATCACCCCGCCCCCGCCGTCATCAACCCCGCCCCCGCCGTCACCGGCCCCGCCCCCGCCGTCACCGGCCCCGCCTCCCCCGTCACCGGCCCCGCCTCCTCCGTCACCGGCCCCGCCTCCCATGTCATCGGCCCCGCCCAAAACGTCACTAACCCCGCCCCCCGCGGCCGAAAAAAAACCCGCCCTGAAGCCCAAAAACCAGCCCAAAAAACCGCAACCCGCCGCGGGCAAAACTTTCCCGCGGCGGGTCGCGGAAAACCGCCCAATTGGGCGGTAAAACCGCCCACCTGGCAACACTGGTTAATGGCTGCTGTATGGGAAAATAACTGAAGCAGGCTGTTTCTCTCTGTACACCCCCCCTCCCCCCACACACACACATGCTCAGGCAGAGGCAGCAGCTGCAGTTTCCTCCAAAAGGAGTATGACCCACAGAATTAGGAAAAGCTAACCAGAAACTGATGAAGCACTATGAACAAAGAACCAAAATCAGACAGTGTCTCAAGGGAAGGGATAAATGTGGGAACTCTTATTTGAATACATTTAAGTATTTCAAAAACATCACAAAACCTCACCTGGTCATTTCAAATGATATCTGTTCACAATGCTATAAATAACTAAAGTTTGTTCAGTGCATTCATTCAATCTTGGTGCTGTACATATTATAAATTTAACAAAAGGAACCTCAAATCTCCCAGTAGAGGAATTCTTACTGAGTATATAACCCTCTACTACATCAGGAGTCCATTCCTATCATCGGTTCCACTATCATGGGGGAAAAAGGATTAATGTAAAAAAAACTCCCAATGAGAGAAAAAACATTGAAAAAATTCCCCTTGGTTTTAGGCTAGCACAACCTACCAGAGTGAATGTGCTTTATCAAATAAGCCTCAGTTCAAATTAAAAAAATCAGGCATGTGAGAAAAAGGTTCTATGGAAAGGCATCTTCCTGAGGCAGCAGAAGATTGGAAAACAAGGCGCTCTTGTTGAAGACAAGAGAGGAAGTTTGGTGGATCGACAGTGCGCTGCATCATTTGAAATATGAAGAGAGCTGGATTTGCGGTGGATTTATGAAGCCACACGTTGAGCTGCGGTAGCAGTTTTTTGCCGGCTAAGTATAATTTCCTCTTTTACATTACAAAATGGGTTCAAAACTGCAGCCCAGCCCACACCCTCCCCACTTTAAACCTGCAGCTCGACCCGTTAAACGTTTCAATCCCCTCCCCCCCCCCATGCCCATGGAAAAGATAAGGTGCCTGGTGACACGTACCTAACCTAGTCTTGTCCTTCGAGGGCATTCCAGGCATCAACCTTCTCCATGCATTTTTTCAGCATGGATCCTCGAGTGTCTTTAGCTTTCCAATTTAAAAATTCTGTTTTGTTGCATGCATTGTCATAGAACTTATCTTTGCCATCTTCTGCACATTGGAAGTTGCTGCTGCATTATGCAACTGTTTTTCTCTTTCAGCTTTATTTTCTCTACATTTGAGTAGTTTTAAGTTTCTTCAGCTTGAGATTGTTACATTCCATGAATTCTGCTGTTCTATATGTACCCAATTATTGAAATGTTAGGTTGGAGGAATTTCGACACTCAATTTTTTATATCGCTGGGCCACAACTTTAGAATTGGCTTCCTTTGTGTATTAGAGAATTGCAGGAGATGAGTGGGTTCAGGAAATCGTTCAAAAGATTTCTATTTCGCCAAGCATAAATGCAGACTGATGTTTCTTGGGGGGGGGGGGGGGGGGTCTTTGTGTTGGTGACTTAGTTGTATTTAAACCGTATGTATGTAAACCGTTCTGTTTTGCAGTTGCAATAAGACACGGTATATAAATCAACATAAATAAAAAAATAAAATTTAGTTTATATTTTAGTTATGAACTATATTTGTCTTGTTTAGGTTGAGTTTGTGTTGATGGCTTAGTTTTATGTATTAGATCTTCTTATTATGTCTGTGTTTGTTGTACTCCGCCTAGAAGATTGTGGATAGAGTGGAATATAAATTTTTAAATAAATAAATATCAACCTATATTTCATTTGGTACTCTATTGTTGGTATCCAGTGTGCCAAATCAATTTTGCGGCAGTCTGTAAATTCTAGTGGTATATTTTCAAGATCATACTTTGCTGTGCTCATGATAGGCTTGCTCTTTTTTAGCTTTATCTTGGTTACATACTTGCAGCTTACGATCTGTCCATATGTACAGTTGCTACTTGTGTTGCTGGAAGAAGGTGTTTGAAATGAACAGTTTGCTGGTCTTGCAGAATTCTGTCAAATGTTCACGGGCTTTCTTATTTGTTCCCAACTTTTGTTTTCCATTTGCCCATGACTATTAGTGCATCTTGTTTGCATGTTCTGTTGATTTCGGGTTAAATGTGTTCGTAGAGCTGATCAGCTTTGTCCTTTTCTGTATCTGTTGGTGCATATACCTGAATAATTATTGGTGGGTATTCCTCTTAGCTAGTGTAAATACCTTTAAATTCTATTTTTTAAATATTTACTTTGCTCAAGATGTAATGAATGCATTGAAGATATGCTGTGACTTTAGTGCTTTCATGTAGTGATGTGCCTTGTGATTTTGGGCAAGTCATATAACCCTCCATTGCCTCATATACAGAAATTAGATTTTAATCCCTCCAGAGACACGGAAATGCCTTCTGTACCTGAATGTAAAAAAAACATGCTTGGTTGATATCCAGTCCTTACATCTGTGAACATCTTGCTGGCATTTTCAATTACTGTCAAATACTAAAGGCATCAGTGGTCCTGTATCCCACAAGATCCACATATTCTAGTAGATGCATTACAAATAAACACATTGAGAAAGATGCAGTCTGTTAATATAGTTTCAGTGCTTAGATTAGATTCTTTCAATAAAGTACAGAGCAGAGTCCAACAAGCAGAAAAATGCCCTTCTGTGCTGTAGTCTAAGTCTCAAGTATGTACTTTTCATGATATTAATGTCTGAAATTGATCCTTTGAGATAGTCCTCACTGTGTGGTAATTCATCCTAGAATGAAATAAATTTAAATAAGTGACTATAGTAAAGTGAAAGTTAAATAAAAGCTTTTTTTTTTTCTCTGTGTAGATCAGCCTCTGTTTTGACACACATTAATAGTGCTGCATATTGGAGGAATTGTAACATGTCTTTTGAATTTTAAGTTCATTTTATTATAATGGCAAATTGCTTTAAATTGATATTTTGTTGACAGTTTTCTAGCATACCTTATTTTGTTACTGTCATGTCAAAGAAATTAGATCAGAAATTCTTTGGTGACAGAGTTGTGGTCAAAAAAGCCTCAGGTTCATCTGCATCCTTCTTGTCCTTCAAGTTTCATATTTAGTCATAAGTTTACTGTCTACCTGAAACCACATAATGACTAATAAACACTCTTACACATTGGATTTGCACAACACCCAATGAAATATGGTGTGATGCTGCTACTAGTGCTACCCAAGGAAGAAAGTATTGATTCAGTTCTAGTCTCATTTAGTAGGGCAGCTGGTAGTTTATCAGTATTAGACTTTTTCCCAGTGTAGAAATAAGGGATGATTTGTAGGTGATAGCTTTTTATTGGGAGGACTAAATTTATCTTTTTTTTTTATTTTTATTTTATTTTATTTATCATTTTACTTAATTACATTCACATTTATCACATAAATGTAAGGAAATACAGAAATTAATATAAAAAGGAAAATGACTAAATTTATCTTTGACAAGCTTTCGAGAGCTGTCTTCTGTTCATCAGGTCAGTGGGAGGGTAAAATGCAGTTAACCTGGGTTTAAATAGTACAAACATCTGGGTTTTAGGTTGTCTGCATGTTAGTACAGCTCAATGAAAGGGGGTGGGGATGGGGACTAGCAGGAGGTGGTGAGACAGTAGTGATTCACATTCAAAGTCATCCTATGTCTGGTAATGGATGAGAAAGCCAATGTCTCTGAGCTCTTTTGTGTCAGTCTTAAAATGTTGGATAATTCTAATTTTTGAAAGTTTTCTGTTCCTGCGTGCTGCTGATATTTTCTTTAGACACTTTAGACAGATGAAAAAAGATCTGCGGAACCTAGAAGAATTGTCTAATGTTTGGTAATTAAAATTCAATGCGAAGAAATGCAAAGTGATGCACTTAGGGAGTAGAAATCCATGGGAGACGTATGTGTTAGGCGGTGAGAGTCTGATAGGTACGGACGGGGAAGAGGGATCTTGGGGTGATAGTATCTGAGGACCTGAAGGCGAAGAAACAGTGTGACAAGGCGGTGGCCGTAGCTAGAAGATTATTAGGCTGTATAGAGAGAGGTGTGACCAGCAGAAGAAAAGAGGTTTTAATACCCTTGTATAAGACGTTGGTGAGGCCCCACCTGGAGTATTGTGTTCAGTTTTGGAGGCCGTATCTTGTGAAGGATGTGAAAAAAATGGAAGGGGTGCAAAGAAAAGCTACGAGAATGGTATGGGATTTGCGTTACAAGACGTATGAGGAGATACTTGCTGACCTGAATATGTATACCCTGGAGGAAAGGAGAAACAGGGGTGATATGATACATAGTAACATAGTAGATGACGGCAGAAAAAGACCTGCACGGTCCATCCAGTCTGCCCAACAAGACAACTCATGTGTGCTACTTTTGTGTATACCCTACTTTGATTTGTACCTGTGCTCTTCAGGGCACAGACCGTATAAGTCTGCCCAGCACTAACCCCGCCTCCCAACCACCGGCTCTGGCATAGACCGTATAAGTCTGCCCAGCACTATCCCCGCCTCCCACCACCGGCTCTGGCACAGACCGTATAAGTCTGCCCAGCACTATCCCTGCCTCCCAACCTCCAGTCCCGCCTCCCACCACTGGCTCTGGCACAGACCGTATAAGTCTGCCTCGCACTATCCCCGCCTCCCAACCTCCAGCCCCGCCTCCCACTACCGGCTCTGCTATCCAGTCTCGGTTAAGCTCCTGAGGATCCTTTCCTTCTGAACAGGATTCCTTTATGTTTATCCCACGCATGTTTGAATTCCGTTACCGTTTTCCTCTCCACCACCTCCCGCCGGAGGGCATTCCAAGCATCCACCACTCTCTCCGTGAAGAAATACTTCCTGACATTTTTCTTGAGTCTGCCCCCCTTCAATCTCATTTCATGTCCTCTCGTTCTACCGCCTTCGTATCTCCGGAAAAGGTTCGTTTGCGGATTAATACCTTTCAAATATTTGAACGTCTGTATCATATCACCCCTCTTTCTCCTTTCCTCCAGGGTATACATGTTCAGGTCAGCAAGTCTCTCCTCATACGTCTTGTTACGCAAATCCCATATCATTCTCGTAGCTTTTCTTTGCACCGCTTCGATTCTTTTTACATCCTTAGCAAGATACGGCCTCCAAAACTGAACACAATACTCTAGATGGGGCCTCACCAACGACTTATACAGAGGCATCAACACCCCCTTTCTTCTGCTGGTCACACCTCTCTCTATACAGCCCAACAACCTTCTAGATACAGCCACCGCCTTGTCACACTGTTTCGTCACCTTCAAATCCTCAGATACTATCACCCCAAGGTCCCTCTCCCCGTCTGAACCTATCAGACTCTCGCCACCTAACACATACGTCTCCCTTGGATTTCTATTCCCTAAGTGCATCACTTTGCATTTCTTCGCATTGAATTTTAATTGCCAGACCTTAGACCATTGTTCTAGCTTCTTCAAATCCTTTTTCATGTTTTCCACTCCCTCCGGGGTGTCCACTCTGTTACAGATCTTAGTATCATCCGCAAATAGGCAAACTTTACCTTCTAACCCTTCGGCAAGATCACTCACAAATATATTGAACAGAATCGGCCCCAGCACCAATCCTTGAGGCACTCCACTACTCACCTTTCCCTCCTCCGAGCTAACTCCATTCACCACCACCCTCTGGCGTCTGTCCGTCAACCAGCTCCTAATCCAGTTCACCACTTTAGGTCCTATCTTCAGCCCATCCAGTTTATTTAAAAGCCTCCTGTGGGGAACCGTGTCAAAAGCTTTGCTGAAATCTAAGTAGATTACGTCCATAGCTCGTCCCTGATTCAATTCTCCTGTCACCCAATCAAAAAACTCAATGAGATTCGTTTGGCACGATTTCCCTTTGGTAAAACCATGTTGTCTCGGATCTTGCAACTTATTGGCTTCCAGGAAATTCACTATCCTTTCCTTCAGCATCGCTTCCATTACTTTTCCAATAACCGAAGTGAGGCTTACCGCCCTGTAGTTTCCAGCTACTTCCCTATCACCACTTTTGTGAAGAGGGACCACCTCCGCCGTTCTCCAATCCCTTGGAACATTTCCTGTCTCCAAGGACTTATTAAACAAATCTTTAAGAGGACCCGCCAGGACCTCTCTGAGCTCCTTTAATATCCTGGGGTGGATCCCGTCCGGTCCCATGGCTTTGTCCACCTTTAGCTTTACAAGTTGTTCATACACACAGACGTTCAAATATTTGAAAGGTATTAATCCGCAAACAAACCTTTTCTGGAGAGGGGAAGACGATAGAACGAGAGGACATGAAATGAGATTGAAGGGGGGCAGACTCAAGAAAAATGTCAGGAAGTATTTTTTCATGGAGAGAGTGGTGGATGCTTGGAATGCCCTCCCGCGGGAGGGGGTGGAGAGGAAAACGGTAACGGAATTCAAACATGCGTGGGATAAACATAAAGGAATCCTGTTCGGAAGGAAGGGATCCCCAGAAGCTTAGCCGCCAGTGGGAGGCAGGGCTGGTGGGTGGCGAGGTGGGGATAGTGCTGGGCAGACTTATACGGTCTGTGCCCTGAAAAAGACAGGTACAAATCAAGGTAAGGTATACACAAAAAATGACACGTGAGTTTATCTTGTTGGGCAGACTGGGTGAACCGTGCATGTCTTTTTCTGCTGTCATCTACTATGTTACTATGTATTGTAAGTCATTAGGAGAATGATCTTCCTTTGAGAAATATTTTGCCTACTTTGCTGTCATTCTGGGTTTAAAAAATTTTTTTTACTCTAATAACGTCTGTCTGTGAAGATAGCTGTCCTCAATTTTAGCTTGTTTCTCCAGTGTAGCATCCCATGTCACCTTTTTTTTGTTTGGATTCTATCTGTCTGTCTGTCTGTCTATCCATCCATCCATCCATCCTGGTTAAGTGGTTGAGGCAAGGTTGGATTTTTTTATCATTTTCCTTAGGATTTCTAATTTATACAAAGAATAAGGCAGTTGTATTATACTTGCGCCTGTGTTTACTAAGCTGCACTATGGGTGCGTTAGCGTTTTTTAACTCGTGTAAATGGTTTACGTGTGTTAAACGCTAATGCGCCCATACAAATCTATAGGCACGTTAGTGTTTAATGTGCCTTAAATTTAAAGGTGTGTTAGAAACGCTAATGCATCTTAGTAAACATACCCCTAGATGCCTTCTGAGAGAGTTTGGGGGTACTACTTACTACTACTACTTATCATTTCTAAAGCGCTACTAGACGTACGCAGCGTTGTACACTTGAACATGAGGAGACAGTCCCTGCTCAACAGGGCTTACTATCTAATTAGGACAGACAAACAGGACAAACAAGAGATAAGGGAATATTAAAGTGAGGATGATAAAATAAGGGTTAGGAGTTGAAAGCTGCATCAAAAAGGTGGGCTTTTAGCCTAGATGTAAGGTACCAAGATGACATTAATGAATGCTATGCCTGATTGTGTTTTATACGCTTTCTTCTTTTTTTTTTTTTTGTCCTTGTGTTTGTGATGTGTGCTTCCTTAACAGGTTGGAAGTGAGACGTAAGCAAGAAATTGGGTTTTCCTTTCATTTTTCCTGTGTGGCCAAACATTTTTGAATACTTTTTACATTTTTTTTTACATACTTTTCTGTTAAGAGAGAGAAAATACTCGTTCTGATCTTGCTGGAAATGTTGCTGCAGAATATGTTTTGGGAGTAGAAACCCACGAGAGACGTATGTGTTAGGCGATGAGAGTCTGATAGGTACTGAGGGGGAGAGGGATCTTGGGGTGATAGTATCTGAGGATCTGAAGGCGACGAAACAGTGTGACAAGGCGGGGGCTGTAGCAAGAAGGTTGCTAGGCTGTATAGAGGTGTGATCAGCAGAAGAAAGGAAGTGTTGATGCCCCTGTACAAGTCGTTGGTGAGGCTCCACCTGGAGTATTGTGTTCAGTTTTGGAGGCCGTACCTTGCGAAGGATGTTAAAAAAATGGAAGTGGTGCAAAGAAAAGCTGCGAGAATGGTATGGGATTTGCGTTCCAAGACGTATGTGGAGATACTTGCTGACCTGAACATGTATATCCTGGAGGAAAGGAGGAACAGGGGTGATATGATACAGACGTTCAAATACTTGAAAGGTATTAATCCGCAAACAAATCTTTTCTGGAGATGGGAAGGCGGTAGAACGAGAGGACATGAAATGAGATTGAAGGGGGGCAGTCTCAGGAAAGATGTCAGGAAGTATTTTTTCACAGAGAGGGTGGTGGATGCTTGGAATGCCCTCCCGCGAGAGGGGGTGGAGATGAAAACGGTAACGGAATTCAAACATGCGTGGGATATGCATAAAGGAATCCTGTGCAGTAGGAATGGATCTTCAGAAGCTTAGCCGAAATTGGGTGGCGGAGCAGGTGGGGGAAGAGAGGTTGGTGGTTGGGAGGCGAGGATAGTGGAGGGCAGACTTTTACGGTCTGTGCCAGAGCCGGTGATGGGAGGCGGGACTGGTGGTTGGGAGGCGGGAAATACTGCTGGGCAGACTTGTACGGTCTGTGCCCTGAAAAAGGCAGGTACAAATCAAGGTAAGGTATACACATATGAGTTTATCTTGTTGGGCAGACTGGATGGACCATGCAGGTCTTTTTCTGCCGTCATCTACTATGTTATGTTACTATGAAATGTGACCATCTGAATATGTTGTGAGGTTGAACTAATACAAGAGGTGTTATGGATTGGTGGATATATGACTCTGCAAAAAGTCTTTACAGGTATGAACAGTTCTCTCATTTTATAGTCTTTCAGTTCTTTCACAAGTAGTCTTCATATCACTTGGTTCATCACTCTTTCTCTCCTGAGGTCTGCAGACCAGTTTTGGAAAGAACACATACCCACACTACTTATGTTTGAAGTCAAAATTAAGTCAATTCTTCAATGAGCTAACTTAAGCTGTCTGTTACTTTTGATATGTAAAACTGCAGTGCTGCTAAGCTTTGCTGGGCTTTATTTTTACATTGAGATGGTAATGGGTGTTGCTGGCTCTTGTGAAATGGTAGATTCTGAAAAAATTGTTAATGAATGTTGTTTTTCTGTGCTTGGTACCAGTGCAAACTGGAAAATAATTTTGAGAGTAAAGAAGTAAAATGTATAAAGAGAGGTCTATGGGTTAATATGCAGGGTAGGTGAGACTTCCACCAAGTGAGATGAACAGTATTATGCGTAGATAGAGAGAATTTATAATCTTTGCATAATGCTCTTCATCTCATTTGCTGGAAGTCACATGTACCCTGCATATATATAAAATAAAAATGACTTTTCTCTTTTACAGGATATAGGATATGTATTTTTTCATGGATCATTTTCTTATGTTTTATCTTGGAAAAATTAATGATGATAAATGTTTGGGGAAAACCTGTATAACACAAAAAGATTCTGTCTACCTTTGCAATGTGTTTTGTATTTTAATCATGATTTGAATAGTATGTATAGAGTGAATTTAAATGATGAAAAGCTTTTGGTAAAGGAAACTTGTCCCGTTGTTCTTTTTCTGTATTGTTTTTGATTTTTCTTGTCTATTTTCACTGTATTTTATGACTGACATTTTAATTTTGAAATAATATGGAAATGTGAATATTTGATTTCTGATTATGTAAACCTTTGACTTTCATTTGTTTACAGAAAGTTTGGGGAGCGACCTCAACCCAAACGCCTCACAAGGTAAGCTGTGACCTGTTCATCATTTACTACAGAATTTACTTTGACTTGTGTAAATCTTTTCATTTAAAGATACTGCACCACAAGTTGAAATGTGTGCAGATGTAAAGGAGAGTTTTCAGTAGCTCAACATTTTTTTACTCTCAATGTTCTTAGGTAATAGAAAAATACATGTAACTTTGTCTTTGTAGAATCACACTTTAATATAGCCACTTACTGCGAACTGAGTTCGATTCCCACCTCAGGCACAGGGAGCTCCTTGTGACTCTGGGCAAGTCACTTAACCCTCCATTGCCCCATGTAAGCCGCATTGAGCCTGCCATGAGTGGGAAAGCGCGGGGTACAAATGTAACAAAAAAAAAAAAAAAGGGGAAAAGGTAATTTTGGGGATGTTATAGAAATAACTATATAGTGGTTCAACGTCTAGAGGGAGGAGTGGCCTAATGTTTAGTGCAGCAGGCTTTGATCCTGGCAGCCTGGGTTCAATTCCCACTACAGCTCCCTGTGACCTTGGGTGATTCACCTCTATTGCCCCAGGTACAAAAACTTAGATAGATAAAATACTGAATTATAAAATTTACATTATAAGGATAACAGAATAAAAATCCTGCTGTTAGTATTTTGGGAAAATAGAAAAGTTTCATGAGTTAACTGAAAGCATTCAATCTAGACAACTGAGACATAATTGACTAGCATTTCTAGAAAATTAAAAAGCATTTACAGAATGTATTTGTAGGTGGCAAAGAAACTTTACTTTTTAAAAGAAAAATAAACTTGCTGATTTGTGGTATAAAATTTATAAAACATCAGTTATGCTAACTTTCCTTGGAATAACTTTGATAATATACAGTTTTTTAAATCTTCATAAAAGATGACCAAATTAACTTAATCTTAGAGCAAGGGTAAAGTTGAATGTTAAACAAAGGGGGATTTTGTAGAAAACTGAAGATGTCTCAGTTCTCAGCTTTTGGGTTAGTTTTTTTTTTTTATTCTAAACTTTAGGTTCTATACAGTTCCAACTGGTGTGATTAATTACTGCTACCAATTCCACCAGAATATCTCTGTGAGTTTGTGGTAACACAATTTTTGTATTTTTTATTATGCAGTGCTCAGAATTTGCTCAAGTGCCTTTATTCCATAAAAAATGGATTTGGCCCGTAGCAACCCTCCATCATAGCACCAGTCCCGCCTACCACCTGAGTCTCATAACTCGGCTATGAATTGTTCAATGATGAAATGAATCACTTATCTGTATGAGGTTTGCTGGTTGCCTGTTGTTATTTACTTTCATCGGGTTGGTTCCGGACCGTCACCCTTGTGCTCTAGTGTCATGAGGTTAAAATATCTGTCTCTATTCCCGACGTGGAGCCACGTTTCTCCATCTTGGCGTTATCAAGAGAATGTAACTGATCTGTAAAAAAACAGGATGGGTCTCTTGACTGACTTCACCCTGTCTAAAAAACAGTTTTTTTTTAGTCAATTATTTCTTTGATGATTTTTTTTTTAATACACCATGATGCATATTTTTAAAGCACTCACCTTCCAAAGTTCCATAGGTTTCTATGGAACTTTGGAAGACTAAGTGCTTTGAAAATATGCCTCCATATATTCAGTGTGTAGGGGTTAGGTTTGCATGTCATCAGCCACTGAGGATGTTATTTTGATCATCATTAATTCTAGTACTTAAATTGTATCTTAATATTATTACATGTTAGATTTGTATTTTTATACTGAATAAAAAAACACGGAGAGAACAGATTTGAAGAAATGGGAAGGATGGTGGGTGGGGATTGAAACTGGATGGGATAAGGTTGATGAAGAATGTGTTTTGAGAAATAAAATGTGTGTGAGGGTGGGTGGGGATTAGAAATTTTTGTTGTAGTGTGAGAATTTGTTGGACAACTAGTTTGTGGAAGAACAGACTTCATTTAGTAAGGAAAAGTGGTAAATCCAATGGTGTAGTTAAAAATGCATAATTTATTATACAGTAAAACAAAATGAAGAGGGTTTCCAAGATGGCAGATGAGAAGGACGTTAGAAGCTGAGCTCTAGTATCTTGCTTGCTTTTGTCATTCTATACCTAAGCACAAGGGGACACTTTGCAGACACACTTCCCTGCAGCAGTCTACCCTAGTGCTCAGCAAGCGATAATAGACAGCTATACCATGGTCCGATCACTACAAAGCAAACTTTTCCCTTCACTGGCGAACAAAAGATTCACAACATAAAGAACAATTAACCTACACCGCAAGAGGCAAAATTGACACGCTAATATTCTGGCAACAATTCTGTAACAACAAATGGACAACACCAACAGACTCATACCAATTTCTTCATGAATGGGACAACAGATGCAGAACCATACTAGACAACATAGCACCACTTCAAACCAGAACCTCACACAGAAAAAACTCAATCCCATGGTTTACTGAAGAATTGAAAGAATTAAAAACACAAGTCAGAAGATTAGAATAAGCATGGAATGAGAAAAAAGACGACTCAGCTCTCAACGACTGGAAACAACTACAAAGAAAATATAAATACACCATCAGACAAACTAAAAGATCATACTATAAAACTAAAATCAGACCAGACTACAAGGATACACATAAACTCTTCCAGCTCGTAAATAAACTATTAAACACCACACCGGTCACTTCTGACAACACAGACACCCCATCAGCACACAAGCTTGCGAACTACTTCAAAGAGAAAATTATAAAGCTGCGACTCATGATACCTATCAACACTACTGATTATGTAAACCTCCTTGAATGTTTAGATCCAATACCTGGGGAACATCCAGCAGACCGATCATGGACCAACTTTGACACACTCTCGATCGATAACATCTCTCAATCGCTTGGAAGATACGCCAAGTCCCAATGCAAATTAGACATCTGCCCTACTAACCTTATAAGATCTGCCCCCCAACAATTCAAAACAGACCTCACGAGGCACCTGAACTACATGCTACAAAATGGTCTATTCACAAAGGATAAAGGAAACATTCTACTTACGCCTTTACCTAAAGACACAAAGAAAAATACAAATGACTTAACCAACTATCGTCCAGTAGCATCTATTCTTCTGATAACCAAACTTATGGAAGGTGTAGTGATTAAACAGCTCACTAATTACCTAAATCAATAATTCTTTACGAGTCTCAATCAGGATTTTGGTCGAACCACAGCACTGAAACAGTACTAGTGACTTTAATGAATAAATTCAAGCAAACAATTGTAACTGGCAACAACATACTTCTCTTACAATTCGACATGTCCAGTGCCTTCGACATGGTCAACCATGGAATATTACTACATATCCTAGAGTACTTTGGAGTTGGAGGGAATGTTCTTAACTGGTTTAGAGGATTCCTGACCACAAGATCATACCAAGTAACAGCCAACGCGGCCATATCAGCCCCATGGACACCTGAATGTGGAGTCCCCCAAGGATCCCCCCTCTCACCAACCCTCTTCAACCTAATGATGATACCCTTAGCCAAGCTGCTAGCCAATCAAAACCTCAATTCTTACATTTATGCAGATGATGTCAAGGTCTACATCCCGTTCAAACATGATCTAAAGGAAATCACCAATGCTATCAACCAGAGCTTCCAAATCATGCACTCCTGGGCGGATGCATTTCAGCTAAAACTTAATGCAGAAAAAACACAATGTCTTATACTTACCTCACAACACAATACAAGTAATTTCACCACTATAACCACACCAAACTATTCACTCCCCTTCTCAAATACTCTGAAAATTCTTGGAGTCACCATTGATCGAAATCTCACACTCGAAAACCACGTGAAGAATATAACTAAGAAGATGTTCTACTCCATGTGGAAACTCAAAAGAGTAAAACCTTTCTTCCCAAGATCTACTTTTCGCAACCTAGTACAGTCAATGGTACTAAGTCACCTAGACTATTGCAATGCACTCTACGCTGGCTGCAAAGAACAAATTGTCAAGAAACTTCAAACAGCCCAGAATACTGCAGCTAGACTCATATTTGGAAAAACAAAATATGAAAGTGCAGAACCCCTAAGAGAGAAACTACATTGGCTCCCACTTAAAGAACGTATCACGTTCAAGATCTGCACGATGGTGCATAAAATCATTTACGGAGATGCCCCGGCTTACATGCTAGACCTCGTGGACCTACCTCCCAGAAATGCTAAAAGATCTGCCCGCACGTTTCTTAATCTGCACTTCCCCAGCTGTAAAGGATTAAAGTACAAGCTAACACATGCGTCCAGCTTTTCCTACATGAGCACACAGCTGTGGAATGCATTACCAACTAACTTGAAAATAATTAACGAAATAACTAACTTTCACAAATCATGAAAACCTATCTCTTCAATAAGGCCTACCACGAGAATCCTTAGCTTAATTATAACACTCCACCGTTATTCGGAAGTCTTCTTTCTATAACTGTTGCTTAGTTCTTTTATGTTAACCTTAATCTTTTTGTAACAACAGCTGTATCTTTTACCCTGGAATGGCGTTGCCATAACAGGTCTTTGTAAGCCACATTGAGCCTGCAAATAGATGGGAAAATGTGGGATACAAGTGCAATAAATAAATAATCAACTGTGCTTTACTTGCCATGTTGGGTTAGCCCATATCTACCAAAGTGAGGAAGTATTTGGCAGCAAAGTATTGTTGAGCCCACATGGCCCAGAGGTCCCTTCAGTACCTCAGGGAACCAGTGTTGCTGAGTTGTGTGACTTTACTGTGGAAGTGCAGCCTGTCTAAGTGGCTGAGGGTGAGGCTTATCAACTGGCCTGTGCATGGGTGTGTTTGGAAATCTCATTAATCATACTGATACCAACCAAAGGCAATCTTGCAAACAGCTTGGTAGGTCTGAACTTCAGAGAGAGTCAAATGTGGACCGTGGCTCGAAGACAAGAGGAGGAGTTGGAGTCACTGTGTCATCGGGCACTTGTTGAAACTGACAGCTATTAAATTGTTTTTAGTATTGTAGCTTTGTTAGATTCTGAGTGATTGTATTTGCTTTTAGCACGGTTTGTTCCTGGTTATCGTCCAGCCTCTTGAAAAGTGTAATCCACATAGAACCGAGAAGTTAACTGTGGAATATACATGGCTGTAATATAATGAGTTAATTTGGTCATTGTTACTCTTTGCATAAGTTATGTTAGATTTGTAAAGTGGAACAAACAGAGTAAGTCAGAATACCATACAGGAAGAATTGCCGTCATCTGTGGAACAGCTTAAGGTAACTGAGGCTGTGATGATTAAGGACAAATTGATGACTTAGAAAATCAGAAATGTTTAATAACTATACTTAACATTTGAATCTAGGATTATTGAATGTTCCTAAGCTTCTTTTATTGCTTCTTCTAAAGTCCTGTTTTACAGATTTTACATGAAGCATTGAGTTATTCAGAGACTAGGCTTCTTTCATTACGAAAGGTTTATTACTTTCCAACTTCTATCACCATTCCTTGGGGAGAGCAAGTACTTCCTTAGCGCAGGCAGCAGATGAATCCATCAACTGGTGGGTTGTATCCATCTACCAGCAGGCGGAGATAGAGATCACTGACTTCAGTGAGTAGCATTGGACTACCAGCCCCTCTGTACGTTAGTATATCTCTATCTCCAGCAGGTGATGGACATATCCTAAACCAGCTCCTGGATTCAGCTCCTTGGGACTCCTGGGCTAGTTTTGGGCTAGCCAGTTGAGTGTAGGGGCGTTTGGCTATTGTGCCATCCTTAGGGGCATATTTCCTCAGGGGTCCCTGCCTCACCCTCTGTTCCCTTCAGCCTCCCTGCCTGATAGCTGTGTCCTTCCTCACCAGATTAAAAAAAAAAAAAAGAAGGAAATATACAGAAACAGCTTCAGGATTTCTGCTTCAGCTTGTCTGTTCTAATCAAGAAGCAAAATTTCAGCCAGTTTCAGAGTGACAGCAGGAATTCAGGCTCGCTGTTGCTGGGAGGTTTGTTTGGTCCGTTTCAGCGGTGGGGTGAGTAGTATAATTTGTTTCTTCCCAGCGGGGAACATGGGCTATGGCCGCGGAGTTAAGCGTTGCTCCCGCTGCAGTAAGAAGAGATCCGCAGCGGGAGTGTGTGTAGCGGGCTGCGCTAAACTTTTGCCGGCTCTGCTCGAGGATTCAGCGTTTTCCCGCGCTGTGGGTGCTCCGTTGCGTGCCATTTTACCTTCCCCCGAGTCGGCTCCCGCCAGTCAGCTGATGGCGGTTTCAGAGCCTTTGCCTGCGGCGGTTTCGGACTGTGTGTCTTCCCTGTCAAATTCGCCTGTCGGGGAAATCTCCTTTGGTGTCGGGGGACTCTGAGGTTCCTTTTTCCCCGGAGTTTATTCTTTCATTGCACCAGGCTTTTCTCTTAAAGAAGGCTCCTTCTCAGCAGGCCCGGAGACTTTTGCAGCCTTTGACTTCTACTATGCCAGAAGTGGAGCAGATTCTCTCCTCTGAGTCTGATTCTCTTAAAAGAAGGAGAATTTCCTCTTTTTCTGAGGACACTTCTTTGGGGCACGGGTCTCCCTTACCTTCTTTAGCTGCCCGCTCAGGGGATTCTCTTCCCCCTTCTAGGGTGTTATGTTCCTCACCTGATTCCAGGCCTGCGCGTCTGATTCGCCGGCAAGGTGCGGTCCGGCAGAGCTAGCCGGCTTTTTGATGTTTCTCCAGGATGGGTCGGTTTCAGTTTCCCAAGTCTGGCAGCCGTCATCCGGCTTAGAGCACAGGCAGCGGCCATCTTGGCTAGCTCAGGAGGGGGCGGCCATCTTGTATAAACAAGATCAGGAAGGAACTCCATATTTGGTCTTGGGAGGATCTCCTATGGGGGCAGCCATGTTGGCTTCACCTGAGTGTGGTTTGCTCAGATTTCCTCACTATTTAAAGCACTGCCTCCAGGCCTTCATTGCTTCGGCCTCATTTGTTCTGAGGAGTTGCTGTCGGAGTGCTGTTCACCGACTTCCTTCTGTTCCTGTTTTTCCTGTGTAGCAGACCTTGGCTAGTTATCTCGTATTTCGCTTGTTTGCTGCCTGCCTTGACTCTGGACTGATTTGACTATTTCTTTGCCTGTTGGTGTACTGGTTCTGGACAGTGTCTGTTTCCTGCTATCCTGGTCAACGGCTGTGCAACCCCGCCGGTTCCTGAAGTCCTGGTGGCCGCCTGCAGCTGGGGGCTCAACTCCCGGTGAACAGTGGTCGCTTCCCAGGTGAAGCTAGGGGTTGTCTGGCTGCTTGACCGATTGTGGTGTCACTCCATCTCTGCCGTGCTCAGTCGGGGCACAGGGGCTCACCACTACCGGGTCATAACATAGGGCTAATGAATTTGAGGAAGGGGATCTCAAGCAGGAAGAGCCGGATGGCCCTACTGCGGTGCGGGTTTTCCACAAGGAAGAGCTTCCTTCCTTGATTTCTAATGCGTTGGCAGCTTTGGATATTTCTGATACAGAGCCTCCGGTTTCCTCGGTCAATCTTAAGATGACCAGTACTAGAAAGCCTTCTAAGGTTTTCCCTGTGCATGAGGCTATTCAAGAGCTGATTTCGGCTCAGTGGTCTGATTCCGAGGGTTCTTTTAAGGTTGTTAAGGCCATGTCTCTCCTTTCTCCGGTGGTTTCGGATCAAGCGGACAAGTATAGTCTCCTTACAGTGGATGCCTTGGTAATGGCTGTTACCAAAAAGACTACTCTTCCTGTGGTAGGTGGAGTAGCGCTCAAAGACATGCAG
Organism: Microcaecilia unicolor; assembly: GCF_901765095.1. Lineage (NCBI taxonomy): Eukaryota > Metazoa > Chordata > Amphibia > Gymnophiona > Siphonopidae > Microcaecilia > Microcaecilia unicolor. The sequence goes on along the minus strand of NW_021963292.1, from coordinate 44,692 downwards.
GATCGTCGCCTTGAGGCTTCTCTGAAGTGTTCTTTTGAAGTTTCAGCCTTGGCTCTACAGGCATCTATCTGTAGTTCCTATTCTGCCAGAGCATGTCTTAGTTGGCTTCATCAGACACAGGAGCAGGAACTGGATGAAGGCTTGCGTTTAGAGTCTGTTTCTACTTTCTTGGAATCAGGGTTAGCTTACTTGGCTGATGCTCTTTATGATCTATTTCACTCTTCTGCAAAGCTGATGGCCCTTTCAGTTTCTTCTTGCCGTTTGTTGTGGTTGCACCATTGGGTGGCAGATTTGCCATCTAAGCAGAGACTCATTCGTCTTCCTTTCCGAGGCAAGCTTCTCTTTGGAGAAGACTTAGAAAGGATTGTTAAGGATTTAGGTGACTCTAGAGGACAACGCCTTCCAGAAGACAGGGCTTTGCCAATGCAGAGGACTTCCACGTCTTCTTTTTCTCATCCTTGCTTCTGTGAAGCGCGGCGTTATTGGTTGGGACGCTCTTCTCCTAATTTTCAGTGCAATCGTTTTCAGCAGCGAGGTTCCTTTTGGAATGATAAACGTTCTGCAGCCCCCGTCTCTCGACCTGGGGCTTCAGGACGTGCTTCGCAATGATGGGGCGCTGGTCCACTCTTCTGTTTTCCGAGATTGGTGGTCTGCTGACCCTTTTTTACGAAGAGTGGGCCAACGTTACTTCAGACCAGTGGGTGCTGGACATAATCAGAGAAAGGGTACAAGCTAGAGTTTTCTTCGCCTATCGGCGATGCCTTTTTGGAATCCCACTGTGCCTCTCCCGCCAAGAGGGTAGCTGTCGAGACTACTGTTTGGTCTCTCGTGGAGCTTGGGGCAGTGGTTCCTGTCCCTCCTACCGAAATCCAGAAGGGCCGCTAATCCATTTATTTTGTGGTGCCTCGAAAAGGAGGTTCCTTTCGTCCCATCCTCAATCTCTGCAAGGTAAATCAGTTCCTGAGAGTTTGGCCTTTTGTCATGGAGACTTTGCGGTCCATGGTGGCTGTGGTTCAGCCAGGAGAGTTCCTCACAGCTCTAGATCTGAAGGAGGCTTATCTTCATATTCCCATTTGGCAGCAGCATCAGCGTTTCCTATGTTTTGCCTTGTTGGGGTGTCATTTCCAATTTCGGGTGCTCCCCTTTGGTCTGGCTACAGCTCCTCGGACATTCTCCAAGGTCATGGTTGCGGTTGCTGTGTTTCTGAGGAAGGAAGGGGTCAGGGTTCATCCCTACCTCGACGACTGGTTGATTCGGGCGGATTCGGCTCTAGAGAGCCGTCGGGCTACCGACCGAGTCCTTTGTTTGTTACAGTCGTTGGGCTGGGTGGTGAAGTTAACTAAGAGTCATCTGGTTCTGTCTCAGCAGTTAGTTTACCTGGGAGTTCGATTCGACACGGCGTGGGGACAAGTTTTTCTTCCAGGGGAACGTGTACTCAAGCTCCAGACTCAGATTTCCAATCTTCGTCAGGTGTCCAGCCCTCAAGCCTGGGATTATGTACAAGTCCTAGGTTCCATGGCAGCGACCTTGGAGGTTTTTCCTTGGGTCAGAGCGTACATGAGGCCACTTCAGTCATCTCTTCTATGCAGATGGTCTCCGATCTCTCAGGATTATCAGCAAAGACTTCCTTGGGTCGACGCGGCGAAGTGCAGCCTGTCTTGGTGGCTTCACGGCCCCCACTTGTGGAGAGGAATTTCTCTTGCAATTCCACAGTGGATAGTTCTTGTCATGGACGCCAGCCTGTTGGGTTGGGGAGCTCTTTGTCTTCAATGGTATGCCCAAGGAGTTTGGTCTGCGACTGAAGCCAGTTGGCCGATCAATTGGCTCGAGCTCAGGGCTGTGTTCAATGCCTTCCTTCAGTTTCAGTCTCTATTGGAGGGAAATGAGGTTCACGTGTTTTCGGACAACATGGTGGCGGTGGCTTATATCAATCGTCAGGGTGGCACTCGGAGTTCAGCCCTGGCAACAGAAGCGGGTTGCCTCCTTTGGTGGGCAGAAGTTCATCTGGAATCCCTGTCGGCAGCATTCATTGCGGGTATCAACAATGTCCAAGCGGATTTTCTCAGTCGAAGCACTCTGGATCCGGCCGAATGGGAGTTGTCAGATGAGGTGTTTCTCTTGATCTGTCAGAAGTGGGGAAGTCCAGCAAAAGATCTCATGGCAAACCAAAGAAACGCCAAGGTGCCCGTTTTCTTCAGCAGAAGAAAAGAGTCAAAGCCGGCAGGACTAGATGCTCTTATTCAACTGTGGCCGATAATGTTCTGCTTTATGTGTTTCCTCCCTGGCCCTTGATAGGGCGGGTTCTCCTCAGGATCGCTCGACATCCGGGTCGAGTCATTCTGGTGGCTCCAGATTGGCCTCGACGGCCATGTTATGCGGATCTGGCGCGCCTTCTAGTGGCGTCGCCCTTTCGGCTGCCAATTCTAGCCGATCTCCTTCATCAGGGCCCAGTAAACATGGAGGATCCCTCCCACTTTGGTCTTGCGGCCTGGCTATTGAGAGGTCACGTTTGAGGAAAACGGGCTATTCTGATGTTGTTATAGCTACTCTTTTGCAGGCTCGTAAGCGGTCTACTTCGACTGCACGTTTGTGGCTTGGTGTAAAGCCCGCGAGTGGTCTCCTTTTCAGGCTTCGGTGGCTCAGCTGTTGGATTTTCTTCAGGACGGCTTGCAGAGGGGTTTGGCCTATAACTCTCTTCAGGTTCAGGTAGCAGCCCTAGCATGCTTTCGGGGTCGAGTGTCCGAATCCCCTTTGGCAGCTCATCCGGACATAGTTCGGTTTTTGCGGGGGGTGCTTCATCTCCGTCCGCCTTTTAGGCGACCCTGTCTGCCTTGGAATCTTAATCTGGTTCTTAGGGCATTGCAGACTTCTCCTTTTGAGCCTTTACTTGAGGCTTCGGAAAAAGATATCACCCTGAAGACTGTGTTTTTGGTGGCTATAGCTTCAGCGTGTAGAATCTCTGAGATTCAAGCACTTACTTGTTGAGATCCTTTTTTGCAGTTCTCGGAAGCGGGGGTCATGTTGCAAACTGTTCCTTCTTTTTCACTGAAGGTCATCTCAACTTTTCATCTTAATCAGCCGCTTTTTCTTCCTTCTTTTCAGGAAGAGGATTTTCCCGGGACTTTTCGGACTCTTCATTTTTTGGATGTACGTCGTGTTCTCCTCCGCTGTTTGGCAATGACGAATGACTTCCGTCTCACAGACCATTTATTTGTGCTTCTTTCTGGTTCCCGGCGTGGGCAAGCTGCTTCTAAACCCACCATTGCTAGGTGGCTTAGAGGCTATTTCCTCAGCGTATTTGTTGGCTGGGTGAGTCGCGCCGGAATCTTTGCGTGCCCATTCCACTAGGGCGCAATCTGCCTCGTGGGCGGAGTCTTCAGTTTTGTCCTTGCAAAAGATTTGTCGGGTGCTAGTTGGGCCTCCGTTCACTCCTTTTCCAAGCATTATAGAGTGGACGTGGCGGCCAGATCTGGTGCTTCATTCGGTTCGGCGGTCTTGACTAGAGGGGCGACGGGTTCTCTCCCTGTTTAAAGACTGCTTTGGTACATCCCACCAGTTGATGGATTCATCTGCTGCCTGCACTAAGGAAGGTAAAATTATGTTCTTACCTGATAATTTTCTTTCCTTTAGCTGCAGCAGATGAATCCAGCATCCCTCCCTAGATTGCCATTGCGTTTTTCGAGTCTATTCAATCTGTCAGTTTGTTGTTCTGGCTGCTTTGTTTGTTTTTTGCAGTTAAGACATGAATATCAACGATTGGACAGTGTTGTATTTACAATTTATAATACTTTTGTTCTGTTGAAGTTTTCCTTCTGGTGAGGAAGGTTTTTTCCTGTTTGTACGGAACTATTCTTGCTTTGTGATGAGACATACTAACGTACAGAGGGCAATGCTACTCACTGAAGTCAGTGATCTCTATCTTCACCTACTGGTAGATGGATACAACCCACCAGTTGATGGATTCATCTGCTGCAGCTAAAGGAAATAAAATTATCAGGTAAGAACATGATTTTACCATCCAGTGTCTTCGGAATCGGCTGTGGGCATTTTGAATTTGATTGAGGTTTTGGAAAGATCTGATGATATTGAGGTGTATTTTCAAAGCACTTAGACTTACAAAGTTATGTAGTAACCTATGGAACTTTGTAAGTCTAAGTGCTGAAATGAGCCCCATTGTCCCTGAATGTAGACCCTTTTGGTGTCTTTCATTGCTACAGCTCCATTATAGAACTCCCAATCTTTCATTTCTGGAAGTGAAGTTTCAATTGTTTCCTGATATGTATAGTGTTACCCAGGGAATGAAAGTTGAATTTTTGTCAATGCAGCCAGAATTTCTACCTCTTTCACCACATTTTCAGCTTAGGTTTCTATATAAATTTGTTTGGATATTATTACCTATGAATCCTTCCAGTTGAGGTTTTTTTCCCCTAGATTACAGGCACATTGTGTAAAGGTTTAACTATGGACTTCAATTCTGGGATTTGAAATTATGGGTAGGGTTTCCTTTTCTTATTTTCTTTTTATCTTTTCCTTGTATCTTCCCCTGACATATTTCTTGGATTCCTCCCTTTGGTGGGCTATCATTTATTTATGTTTATGTATATTCCGCTTTAATCAAAGCGGATCACAAAATAAAATTTGGCATAGATGTTTAAAAATATTTTATGAAATGAATTTGGGATATTTTCTGTATTTTAGCTTATTATATTTTTCAAACTATGTTTGATTTGAAAATCTGAAAAGCTTAAAAAAAAACCCAGAAGAAAACAAAAATAAAACCCTACCCCATTTTTGGAATCACACCATCAGGGGGTTAAAAATTACTTAAAATCTCCCCTTTAAAAGACTAAAGTGAATGATGTAGTATCTTGTTTTATTTTTTGAAAAAAGAAACTGCTTCTTTGTATAAAATCAAAATCAATTGTTTACATTGCTGATCATACATCTTCAGAACAAATTAATGAATTGCAGCACATATCCCTCCTGATGAGCTTATGACTGTTCTTAAAGGAAATAAGACAAGGTACAACCCTGTTCATTTTAGTCTTTGAAAGGGAAGATTATAAGTAATTATTTAACCCCTGATTAAGATGTGATACTGAAATATGACCATTTAGGGCTTTATTTTGTTTTACTGTAGCAATAAATTATACACTTTTAACTATATTTGTTTGATTTACTACTTTTGCCTATCCTTTGTGTGTAAATCCCTGCCCTTTTTGACTAATGTAGACATCATTTAGTTATGAGGTGCTCATAAGTGCCCCTGAACAGCTGAACCAGCTCTAATATTACAGGGGGGCCTCCCCCTTGTCCAAAATGCCAAACTGCTTTTCCTACATGAGCACACAGCTGTGGAATGCATTACCAACTAACTTGAAAATAATTAACGAATTAACTAACTTTCGCAAATCATGAAAACTATCTCTTCAATAAGGCCTACCACGAGAATCCTTAGCTTAATTATAACACTCCACCCTTATTCGGAAGTCTTCTTTCTATAACTGTTGCTTAGTTCTTTTATGTTAACCTTAATCTTTTTGTAACACCAGCTGTATCTTTTACCCTGGAATGGCGTTGCCATAACAGGTCTTTGTAAGCCACATTGAGCCTGCAAATAGGTGGGAAAATGTGGGATACAAGTGCAATAAATAAATAAATAAAACTGGTTCTGTTCCTTAAATGGAAGTTGTGTTGAGAAAGTAGTCCCTACTTGAAAAATAGTGAAGTTTTATTGTACTAACCTGACCTGTTTGTATTAGGCTACCACTTCCTCACATTTATATCAGCTAAACCTGCCTAAAGCACTTATGAGGTGCAAGATAATTTTGAGAAAATAAATAAACCAGACCAAAATTGAGCTCGTCCCTTTGTTTCCCCTCAAGCCATAAAACTAACAGGCATTTACACACCTGTGTTCTACTGCTACTGCTGTTAATTGCAGTTCTGTATAAATGTTTATTATTTGTATAGATTCAAGTATGGAGGAGATATATGAAAAACTACATCAGCTTGATTTTCTGACCAAAAAATATACATTAAATAGATTAAAGGAGATGTTGCCTCAAGAAGCCCCCGGCTCTATTGTATATGGAGCTCGTGAGGGCTGGACCGCTTCATCATTGGCAACACCCCCACATACTGTATATAAAGCAGCCTGTACCCAACATATGTTTTTATTCTTTTTTTCATATAAATTTTTAGCATATGATGGGCAATCGTAAAGTTAATACGTATCAGCTACTTAGCTTTTACATGGTCCAATCCTTCTTTAGTTAGTTAGTTAGTTACATGCTGGACGCGACCAAGACCAACAATGGCCAGCGTTTCGTCGCCTGCGTCAGGGTCAGATGGTCTGCGTCTAACTAAAAAGGAAAAACACAAATGTTATAGTATTGGAACCTTCATACAACACTGCATTACTTATTTCTCTTCCAATATTCTTTACTCAACCACCTCAGCTGAAGGATCCAACATTTCCAACGGACCAACTTAAAATAAAGATGGCTTCACACATTTAAAGGTTTTGTTACGTCAGACGCCAATGGTTAGCTAGACCAATCAGCTTGTGTTCTTCACCCTACCTTCTAACTACGCGGAACACAATTTTTCAAAAAGCTATTGATGAATAATCTGAGCACTCTAAATGAAAAAGTATGTTTCAAATAATGTTACCAACTGTACATAATGTTTCTAATTTAGGAAAGAATATCTCCAATTAGAAAAAATGCCCCCATTCAATTTTTGCATTCAGACCCATAGGGGTTAATGAATTCAAACGGTATATCCACTTTTGTTCACATTGGAATAAGATCCTCTTTCTGTCAACCCCAATGCGGATTCGGGATGCTTCTATTTGTTGTAAAACAAAACATCTTAGTTCAGCAAAGGAGTGTTGTGCTGTATTGCAATGAAGTACCAGAGGTGTAATCATTCTTTGTGTGTTCCTTAGACCTTATGGTGTTGATTATCAATAAGACTACATCGACAGCGGTTTCAATCAAAGAGGAGATTGGAACGACCCTAGAGACGTTGAAAACTCAATGTATAGCGGATGTTTTCTCTAAACAACACGAGGAACTAAAGGCTAAGATTGATTCATTTCGGAGGTCTCTTCAAGAATCTAAGATCAAAAAATTGCGTAGAGATGAAGAGGATTATGGTAAGAATCGCGTATATCCTTGGTTACAACAAAAGGATAGACAAGAGGCTCCCCCTCCCTTTGGTGGTGAAGAGAGCGAACTTTCGGATATGAGCTCCTCTGGCTCCGATGGACAGCCTTTTTTAGGAGATTCCAGAGGGAGAAGAGAAAGAGGACGCGGAAGCAGAAGCCGGCGAGGCCGGAGAGGAATGCGGAGAGGAGATCAATACCAACAAGGGAATTAATCAATGATCATAATTTGGAAGAAGAAGGATGTATAGTGATCAATTTGTCCAAATATTCCCTTTCAACTACTGAATTATCTTTATTGTCTAAAGGCCTCTCTTTTGTTCCCACTCATTGCCATGATTCCTTCCAATGTAGAGTTGATCTGGAAAAATTTCTACGTAAATTGCACTTGAGAGTCCACTTCTCACAGCTAACTGAGTCCAGAAGTAATGCGGTGGACACATCGAGAGTCAAATTAAAATCGACTTGGTGTCCTCCAGCCCCACCGGACCCTGCCCTTTCCATCTTTCGTCGAGTTGTTTTACAAGACCTTGAGAGTGTTGAGGAAACAACTAGCCGTCGTAATTTTAATCTGTCTAAAGAAGAATGGAAAGCTTTAAACCATTTAAAGAATAATACCCAATTAGTAATACGACGGGCAGATAAGGGAGGTGCGGTGGTGCTACAAGATCGTTCTGCCTATGAACATGAAGTATATAGGCAATTAAATAACACGAATGACTATATACTTTTGGACAGTGACCCCACGGAGATGTTAAAGACTGTCATCTTCCAATTGACTGGTGCTGCTTATGCAAATAATTTGATTACTCAGAAAGAATTTCAATTTCTCAATTCAAATACCCCTCATATACCTGTTTTCTATACGCTACCTAAAGTACACAAGACCTTATGCAATCCACCTGGACGCCCGATCGTTTCAGGGAAGTGTTCGTTGCTGGAACCTCTCTCTATTTATATAGATACCTTTCTGCGTCCACTAGTTCCTGCAGTTAAATCATATATAAAAGACTCGACGCATTTTATGCAGAAGTTAAGCATGTGGAATAAAGACTTAGAGGATACTTTGCTAGTAACCCTTGATGTGGTTGCACTTTATACATCTATCCCTCAAGACGAGGCTTTGGAAGTGATAGAATTGTCACTACTGGAGAAACATGGAACGGCGCTCACGTCCTTCATATTGAAATTAGCTACACTGGCTATGAAGAGAAATTATTTTCAATTTGATCAAAAGATTTTCCAGCAGATTTCGGGTGTAGCGATGGGTGCTACTCTAGCACCTTCAGTGGCTAACTTATTTATGTCATTCTTTGAGGAGAAATTTGTATACACCTGCACTTTCTGGTCCCACATTAAGATGTGGTGTAGATTTATTGATGATATATTTTTTGTCTGGGAGGCTGATACACATACTTTAGAACTGTTTATTGAGTTTCTAAATCAATGCCATCCCATGATTAAATTCACAGGACATCATGAAGTACACACCATCAGCTATCTGGATGTGCAAATCAGTAAAGCTGAAACGTCCTTCGTCACCACAATATACCGGAAGGAGACTGATGTCAACAGCTTGTTACAATATACAAGCTGTCACCCAAGGTGTCTCAAGGATAGTCTCCCCTTTTCTCAGATGCTGAGATATCGTCGCTTATGCTCAGAAACTTTAGACTTCCAAGTACAAGCAAGAACACTCAGCAAGCGTTTGCATCGAAGGGGCTACCCGAAGAATATCGTGAGACAAGCATACCGAAGAGCAAAATTTAACCATCGAGAGACATTACTATGCCCGAATGACAACAATGAGAGATCTAGTGATGAAGAAGACTTTATCACTTGTGTTTTACGCTTTGATAAAGATGCATACAGAGTTAGTAAAATCCTTAGTAATCATTGGGGCATATTACAGACCCTTCCAGTATTCACTAATAAGAGAATTCGTTTTGCCTACAGCAGATCTAAGAACTTGAAGGAATTATTGTGCCCGTCGGTATTACCTTTTAATGGAGATGTGCTCCCTATTTTTGTAGGGCATAAAAAATGTGGTTCATGCTGTATGTGTGAGATAATGCTAGAGAAAAAGACCTTCATCCATCCAAAATCCTTTCGAGAATTTGACTTGAGAGTGAACACTAATTGCAAATCTGACCATGTCGTCTATTGTTTAGTTTGCCCATGTGGTTTACTGTATGTGGGACAAACTTCAAGGACTCTTTATGTCCGATTGATTGAGCACCGCAGTGTGTTAAACACACAAAGAATGATTACACCTCTGGTACTTCATTGCAATACAGCACAACACTCCTTTGCTGAACTAAGATGTTTTGTTTTACAACAAATAGAAGCATCCCGAATCCGCATTGGGGTTGACAGAAAGAGGATCTTATTCCAATGTGAACAAAAGTGGATATACCGTTTGAATTCATTAACCCCTATGGGTCTGAATGCAAAAATTGAATGGGGGCATTTTTTCTAATTGGAGATATTCTTTCCTAAATTAGAAACATTATGTACAGTTGGTAACATTATTTGAAACATACTTTTTCATTTAGAGTGCTCAGATTATTCATCAATAGCTTTTTGAAAAATTGTGTTCCGCGTAGTTAGAAGGTAGGGTGAAGAACACAAGCTGATTGGTCTAGCTAACCATTGGCGTCTGACGTAACAAAACCTTTAAATGTGTGAAGCCATCTTTATTTTAAGTTGGTCCGTTGGAAATGTTGGATCCTTCAGCTGAGGTGGTTGAGTAAAGAATATTGGAAGAGAAATAAGTAATGCAGTGTTGTATGAAGGTTCCAATACTATAACATTTGTGTTTTTCCTTTTTAGTTAGACGCAGACCATCTGACCCTGACGCAGGCGACGAAACGCTGGCCATTGTTGGTCTTGGTCGCGTCCAGCATGTAACTAACTAACTAACTAAAGAAGGATTGGACCATGTAAAAGCTAAGTAGCTGATACGTATTAACTTTACGATTGCCCATCATATGCTAAAAATTTATATGAAAAAAAGAATAAAAACATATGTTGGGTACAGGCTGCTTTATATACAGTATGTGGGGGTGTTGCCAATGATGAAGCGGTCCAGCCCTCACGAGCTCCATATACAATAGAGCCGGGGGCTTCTTGAGGCAACATCTCCTTTAATCTATTTAATGTATATTTTTTGGTCAGAAAATCAAGCTGATGTAGTTTTTCATATATCTCCTCCATACTTGAATTTATTATTTTGTTAAGAGAATTAGAAGGAGATTTCCTTTAGATTATTGATTATCATTTGTATAGGACATACCAGATGGCTGCAGCAGTGCACAAGACACACATAATGGATAGTCCCTACTGTTTAGAACTTAGGATCTAATAAAGACAGGTAGACAAAAGGCAACAAAATAAATAAGGGGCTTTGAGCTGAGAAAGCAAGGCCGTGGTTGAGGAAGTCTAAAGTAGGTTTTTGCAGTTGAGGTTAAAATGAGAATTTTGATTATCTATTGGAGCTGCAAATATGGAATATGTATGTGGTGTTATTCAGTCAAACATAAGAAGTAGTTCCTACCCTGTGGAGCTTACAATCTAATCAACACTTTGTCATTCTCCTTTATGTTCCCTCTGCTCCTCTAACCTTGGCCTTCAGTAAACTTTATTAGGTATTTACTCTTAACATTTGCTGTGGTCAGCTTACATAGCTAGTAGAACTGAGCATAAAGGAAAAATAAAGGCACAGAAGTTAGAAATTAGCATTTTAAGAAATGACAGCATTTTTAGTAATAACAAGAGATGCAGAGAGTTTCTTAAAAAGATAAGTGAAGACCTTTTTAAATTATGTTTATAAGAGAAAGGGAAGAGATCAGCTATAGAACCGATGTATTGAATGTGATATAGCATTAGTTAGAAATGAAGTGGCCTTGATGAGGCTATTTATGGTTTCACATAATCTCGAATGGCTAGGCCATTTGCTAACTCCCACAGTTATTATTTTCTATGTTCTTTTTTAGGCGTTTTTTTACAGTTTGCAGTCTGGTGTGACAGCAAGGCCTTAGATCCCCTTTCTTGTCCTACACAGACCCAGATTGAATACCTTCTATACTTATCAGAGTCTGGTCTCAAGACCTACTCCGTAAGGGTTCACCTTAGTGCAATTAGTGCGTATCATCAACGTGTAGAAGGTAGGCCCATCTCTGGACAGTCTTTAATTGTTTGCTTCATGAGAGGTTTGCTTTTGTTAAAGTCCCCTGTCTAACCTCCAGCAGTGTCATGGGATCGCAACTCGTTCTCACCCAACTGATGAAAGCTCCTTTTGAGCCACTGAATTCCTGCCATCTGAAGTACTTGACCTGGAAGGTCATTTTCTTGGTAGCTGTTACTTCAGCTCATACTACTACTACTACTTAACATTTCTAGAGCACTACTAGGGTTACGCAGCGCTGTACAGATTAACAAAAAGGACAGCCCCTGCTCCAAGGAGCTTACAATCTAATGGGTCAGTGAGCTTCAGGCTTTAGTAGTGCATACACCTTATACTAAGTTTCATCACAACAGAGTAGTCCTCCGCACGCACCCTAAGTTCCTGCCAAAAGTGGTGTCGGAGTTCCATCTGAACCAGCTGATTGTCTTGCCAACATTTTTTCCCCGGTCCCCATGCCCACCCTGGCGAAAGCAGCTTGCACATCTTGGACTGCAAGAGAACATTGGTCTTTTACATGGAATGGACGAAGACCTTCACATAGTCTGCCCAGTTGTTTGTTTCTTTTGATCCCAACAGGAGGGAGTCACCATAGGTAAATGCACAACTTCTAGTTGGCTAGCAGATTGCATTTCCTTTGTTTATGCCCAAACTGGGGGACTCTAGAGGGCCACGTCACGGCTCATAATGTCAGAGCCATAGCTGTGTCAGCGGCTCACTTAAAGTCAGCCTCCAGGAAGGGGGGCGTATCAAGATGGCGCCGAGAATGGATGGGTTATAAGACGCTCCAACAAGATTGACTCAAATCTTTTTCTTTCGTATCAAAATGCCTCATTCAAAACGTAAAGGGATGCTGGGGTTAGGTCCCCCGCCTACCTCAGCCTCCTCACTGATTTAATCAAGTTTGGAGCGATTCTTCCCCGGGACTCCCTAAGCATTGAGGGGAGGGGAGCCCATAGCAGGGATATCCAGAGAAGCGGATCCACTGTGGGGGAAATGAGACATCTCTCTCCCCCCCATCATTGTCGTCAATTCCTCCATGTCCAGCGTCGACAGCGATCCTAGAGGGAATCCAAACTGACACCGGAAGTGTGACGGGGGGACTGCCCAGCGGGTAACTAGGTGCGCTGCAAGGTACGCTGAGACCAGAGGTTTAGGATTTGCCTGAATACTCTGAGAGAAAATCGGAAGTAAATCTCGAGAAGATATGGCTGAAGCTTCTAGAAATGAACTTGACCCTACAGAAATCCTCGGGAGAGGTAAGTACTCTTAATGTAAAATTTGAAGAACTAAAAACCACAGTTAATCGGTTAAACAAGAACTGACTTCAAGAGTTACAATTTTACAAAATGAAGTAGAACAAATTCAAGAATTTAAAGCAATAGTTGCTAAAGACAATATGGACATATGAGGGAAAATAGAGCAGATAGAAAAATATAACAGAAGATTAAATCTATGCCTGTTGAATTTTCCTTAGCTACCCAGGATTAGTCCACTGGACTTATTTAAAAGATTCTTAACAGAAAATTTAAAAATACCACAAGAAGCTATTCCCCCAATTAATAAGATCTTCTATACTCCTAACAATCCCAAGGGAGCATAAAGAGAAGGAAAAGCTGTAGAAAATTCAAATATTGATTTAAACAACATATCTGCAATTCTAGAACAATCCCTGGATGATGTAACGGAAAGGGCTACATTGGTAGTTTCTTTTATCTTTCAACAAGATCTGAACTCAATCATGAGACTTTAAGAATACTACCTCTCAATTTGGAGGCGAGAAAATTTGGATATATCCGGATGTTACTAAATTAACACAACAGAAGAGGAAAGCATTCCTGTCTATGAAAACCAGAACAATAGAACTAGGAGGATCATTTTTTTCTTGCCTATCCCTGCAGATGTATAGTTAGGTTGGGACAAACGAAATATGTCTTTTTCTTACCTGAACAGCTGAAATCTTTTCTGGATTTAAAACAACTAAAATAACACATTTTCCTTGTCATCAAGCAGATGAAGCCATTACGTATGGGTTATGTCCATCAACCAGCAGGGGAGATAGAGAGCACTCAAACTTTCACAGTGCCCTCTTGGCCAGCTAGCTCCACTGCCTCTTCAGTATTCTCTATCTCCCTTAGCAGGGTGGCTGCAGCTTGTTCGAGCTCCAGAAAAATCTGCCGGGAGGTGGTTCCTGGCTTGCCAGTTGTTAACCGGGGTGTTGGAGGCTATAGCAGCTTCACTTTAAAGGCACATAGGTTAGCCCTTTCCCTGCCTTACCCATACCTCTGTGGATGTGGACATATTGCCTTGTTTTCCCTGTCCTTACCCACCAACAGTGGATGCAGGCATATAGGTTCGCCCTTTCCCTGCCTTTCCCACTCATCTGAGCCTCCGGAGTCTTCAATACCTCTGCTTTCCTCACAGCTTAAAAAAAAAAAAAAAAAGTCGCGTCGCGTTTTTAAACGCAGAGACGCTGGAACAGAGGTTTTTGACCTGATTTTCAGCAGGATCGTAGTTGTACACTAGATCCTTTGAGGTAAGAGTGTTTTCCAACTCCTCCGGGGTGGGCCCGCGATCGGGGCGATTTTGGCGCGAACCGCCATTTTGGATTTTACCGCCGTTTTTCGGCGATGGCTGCGGACAATGAAAGCACTGTTCCACTTGTGGCAAGCGCAAATCAGCAGCAGGGCTCTGTAAATCGTGCTGTATTGGCGTAGGAGCCGGCCGAGCATGGCGAGCAATGTTTCTTCCCGCTCTGAGCTGGCAGCGGGCGCCATTTTGCTTACACCGCATGGCGCGGCCTCCGTGGCCACGGAGAGACCTGAGCCGGGTGGGGCACCTCGAGATGAGGTTATTTCAGGAGTGGCTAGCACCGGACAGGATTTGGGTGCCCAGGGTGAGATTTTCTCCCCGGATTTTGTGCTTTTGCTGCATAAAGCATACATGATGAAAAGAGCCCTTCCTCAAGGGTCGCCTGAGGCTCCTCTGATTGCCCCCCCGATGGATTCTGGCCTGGGACTGCCCAGGATGGCTAGTACCAAGAAAGCTGCTCGGGCCTTCCCTTTGCATGACTCCATCCTAGAGCTTGTTTCGGCTCAGTGGGCTGACCCCGAGGGACCTTTGAGAGTTTCCAGGGCTATGGGGCAGTTATACCCTCTGCGTGAGGGACATATGGCTCGTTTTCAAATGCCTACAGTGGATGCCCTAGTCACTGCGGTGACAAAGAGAACTACCCTCCCTGTTGAAGGAGGTGTTGCCCTGAAGGATGTTCAAGACCGTAGGCTGGAAACAGCGTTGAAACGGTCCTTTGAAATTGCAGGTCTCACTGTTCGGGCGTCTGCATGCAGCTGTTATGCTGTGAGAGCCTGCCTAGCTTGGCTGCAACAGGCAGTGGCTCAGCCCGGAGATGGAGCGGAGCCCTTCTTGGATGTGGCTCCGCAGATGGAGGTGGCCTTGTCCTTTCTGGCTGATGCCCTTTATGACCTTGTCAGAGCTTCGGCTAAACAAATGGCAGTAGCAGTGGTGGCTCGCCGTCGTCTGTGGCTACGACACTGGGCAGCGGACATGGCCTCTAAGCAAAGGTTGGTGAAGTTGCCTTTTCAAGGACTTCTCCTATTTGGTGAGGAGTTAGAGAAAATTGTGAAAGGCCTGGGTGATCCAAAACCCCAGCGCTTGCCAGAAGATAGGCAGAGGCCTTCCTCTAAGGGCCAGGCGGTCCACTCCTCGTACAGACCTCGCTTCCGTGAAGCTAGAAGGTACCGCCCGGGGCATTCTGCTGGGTTCACTTCTCGTGCCCGTGGTCAGCAGAGGAACTCCTTTCGCTCGGACAAGCGTTCCGCAGCCGGTGGCTCAAGACCAGGAGTTCAGGGGCGACCCTCTCAATGATGGTGCGCCGGCCCTCTCCTCGATGCCTGTCATCGGAGGACGGCTTTCCCTCTTTGTCGAGGAGTGGGCCAAGATTTCCTCAGATCAGTGGGTTCTGGACCTGATCAGAGATGGATACAGAATAGAATTCAACGCCCCAGTAAGAGATGTGTTTGTGGAGTCCCGAGCGGTTCTGCCGTCAAACGGGCGGCGGTGGAGGAGACTTTACAAGGTCTGATTCAGTTAGGGGCAGTGACCCCGGTGCCTCCCGCCGAGCAAGGCTGCGGCCGATACTCCATCTACTTTGTGGTGCCGCGAAAAGGTGGGTCCTTTCGCCCTATTCTGGTCTTAAAAGAAGTGAACAAGTCCTTGAGAGTGCGGCATTTCCACATGGAATCCCTGCGCTCAGTCATTGCGGCGGTTCAGCCAGGAGAGTTTCTCACGTCTCTAGACCTGAAAGAAGCTTACTTGCACATTCCGATTTGGCCCCTGCACCAGAAGTTTCTGAGGTTTGCGGTGTTTTGGTGAAACATTTCCAGTTCAGGGCCTTGCCTTTTGGCCTCGCCACAGCTCCCCGAACCTTTTCGAAGGTAATGGTGGTAGTAGCTGCTTTTCTCAGGCGAGAAGGTATCAGGGTTCACCCGTACCTAGACGACTGGCTCATCAGAGCAGACTCTGCAACAGAGAGCTTACAAGCTACAGCCAGAGTGGTCTCAGTACTGCAATCTCTAGGCTGGGTCGTCAATATGGCCAAAGGTCACCTGTCCCCTTCACAATCTCTAGAGTTTTTGGGGGCCAGGTTCGACACAGTCTCGGGCTATGTGTTCCTACCCGAGCTAAGGCGGTGCAAGCTTCAGAATCAGGTCCGTCTGCTCCTGAGGATGCCCCGCCCGTGAGCTTGGGACATTGTCCAGCTGCTGGGATCGATGACAGCCACGATGGAAGTGGTACCCTGGGCGAGAGCGCACCTGAGACCTCTACAGTATTCCCTACTCCGGAGATGGTCTCCTATTTCTCAGGATTACCAATGCAGACTTACTTGGCTCCCTGCGGCCCGTCTCAGCATGGAGTGGTGGCTCTCGGACAGCATGCTGCGGCGAGGAATGCCGCTGACGCTCCCCGTTTGGTGCCTAGTGGTAACAGATGCAAGCCTGAAGGGCTGGGGCGGGGCGCACACCGCAAGGGGAAGCATGCCCAGGGTCTATGGACACCCGAGGAGTCGGAGTGGTCCATCAACCGCCTAGAGTTGAAAGCGGTGTTTCAGGCGCTTCTGGCCTTTCAAGTGACCCTGGAAGGATTGGCTGTCAGAGTGATGTCGGACATCACGACAACGGTGGCCTATATAAATCGACAAGGCGGAACAAGGTGCAGAGCACTAGCCGCGCAGGCCGAACTGATTTGCCACTGGGCCGAGCTGCATCTTCAGTGTCTGTCGGCAGCTCATATTGCAGGTCAGAGCAATGTGCAGGCCGATTATCTGAGCAGGCATTAGATCGATCCAGCAGAATGGAATCTGGCAGACGAAGTATTCCTGCAGATCTGTGCCAAATGGCTCAAGCCCGTGATGGCTCTAATGGCGACAAGTGCCAATACCAAAGTCCCGTGCTTCTTCAGCAGACGGAGAGATCCTCGCTCGGCGAGGTTGGATGCCTTGGCTCAACCCTGGCCTCCGGGTCTACTTTATGTGTTTCCCCCATGGCCCTTTATAGGGCGCCTGCTCTTGCGGATTCGGCTGCACCCAGGAGAAGTGGTCCTCATCGCCCCGGATTTGCCAAGGAGACCTTGGTATGCAGACCTCCGACAGATGCTCCTGGAGGCTCCTCTGCCGTTACCTCTGGTACCTAACCTCTTGACTCAGGGACCGGTAGCCATGGAGAACGCCGGCCGCTTTGGTCTTACGGCATGGCTATTGAGAGGGCGCAATTGAGGGATAAAGGTTATTCCAATAAAGTTATTTCCACTCTCCTGCAAGCCCGCAAGCGGTCCACTTCCGTGGCTTCTGCCAGGATTTGGTGCCTGTTTGAGTCTTGGTGTGCTTCCAGAGCCATTGTTCCAATGCGGGCTCCTGTCTCGACGATTCTGGACTTTTTGCAGGAAGGTGTACAAAAAGGCTTGGCCTATAATTCCCTGCGGGTGCAGGTGGCAGCGTTGGCCTCCCTTCGTGGTAAGGTGGAAGGCGTGTCTTTGGCTGCTCACCCAGATGTGGCACGGTTTCTTAGAGGGGTGCTTCGGCTCCGACCTCCAGTGCGAGCACCCTGTCCAGCTTGGAACCTGGGGCTAGTTTTGAAAACCCTGCAGGCATCTCCTTTTGAGCCGCTTCGGCGAGCATCGGAGAAAGACTTGACACTGAAGGCCGTTTTTCTGGTGGCCATTACCTCGGCGAGACGGGTGTCAGAGCTCCAGGCGCTGTCCTGTAGAGACCCATTTCTGCAATTTTCAGAGTCCGGAGTCATGGTTCGGACCGTGCCTTCCTTTATACCTAAGGTGGTTTCAGCCTTTCACTTAAACCAGCCTATTTTCTTGCCCTCTTTTTCAGAGGAAGAGTTTGCAGAATCTTTTGGGCAGCTGCACCTTTTGGATGTGCGCAGGACTCTGCTGCAGTATCTGCGAGTTACTAACTCTTTCAGGACTTCTGATCATCTGTTTGTTTTGCTATCCGGTTCTCGCAGAGGGTCTCCAGCGTCTAAAGCCACTATTGCCCGCTGGCTCAAAGAAACTATCTTTTCAGCTTATCTGCTGGCCGGCAGGGTTCCGCCTGTAGCCTTTAAGGCACATTCTACTAGAGCGATTTCTTCCTCTTGGGCTGAAACTGGAGCACTCTCTCTTCAAGAGATATGCAGTGCAGCAACATGGGCTTCTAAGCTCTCCTTTGCCCGACATTACAGGCTGGATGTAGCTGCCAGGAGGGATGCGCGTTTTGGTGCACAAGTGCTAGCGCGTGGTGTGGCTTGTTCCCACCCTATCTAGGGATTGCTTTGTTACATCCCATACGTAATGGCTTCATCTGCTTGATGACAAGGAAGGGAAAATTAGGTTCTTACCTTGGTAATTTTCTTTCCTTTAGTCATAGCAGATGAAGCCATGAGCCCTCCCTGTATGATTGTCTGTATGCTGTGAATCTGTTTTTCAGGTTCTGTTCTAATTTCCTGAAGTTCCTTCCTTGGGAGAAAGTTGGAAAACAATCTTCAGGATTCTTGTTCAGTTTAAATTTAGGAGGATGTGTTCATTCCCTCCAGCATGTTTTTTTTGGAGAATGTGTTGATTCTCTCCAGGAGGCGCGTGTGTTCCCCTCCAGTTCTATAAATAGGAGGATGAGTTCATTCCCTCCAGTGTGTTGGGAGGATGTGTGATTCCCTCCAGGAGGCGCGTGTGTTCCCCTCCACTTATACAATAAGGAGGATGAGTTTATTCCCTCCAGGAGGATGTGCATTCCCTCCTTTATGAGTTCATGCCCTTGTGATGGGCCATCGTTCGCTGTGAGGAAAGCTCTTGTGATTCCCATTGCGGTTTGCCATACTGCTTTGGAAGCTTCAAATACTGAAGAGGCAGTGGAGCTAGCTTGCCAAGAGGGCACTGTGAAAGTTTGAGTGCTCTCTTATCTCCCCTGCTGGTTGATGGACATAACCCATATGTAATGGCTTCATCTGCTATGACTAAAGGAAAGAAAATTACCAAGGTAAGAACCTAATTTTCCCGTATGATTGCAAGAATAATGGGGAGTACTGCACCTTAGTTTAATTTACTTTTATTCTTTATAATCTTCTCTATTCATTATCGCCCTCCATAAGATAGTGGTCTAAGAAAGCCATTTAAATGTTGATTGATGTGATTATATTTTTATATATTTTGTAATTTTCTTCACGATATGAAAAATGTAATTTTCTTTTGAATTGGAGGCTGTATTTCACTTGACAGGAGTACACTGTTAAAGAATTTAAAATAAATAAAGTCAGCCTCCATTGAAGAGATTTGCAAGACTGCAACTTGGTCTTCAGTCCACACATTCACATCTCATTACTGCCTTGAGCAGGATAACCGACGCGACAGTCGGTTCGGGCAGTCATATTGTAAACCCTCCCACATCCCCTTTGAGTTGTCTTCTATTCTCTCTCTTTTGGTCTTTATTGAACTGAGGAGCGTGGTTGTGCGACGGGTGGGAAGGCACTACGTGCATTAACAGTTGGGCGCGTGACATGTTTAAGAAGGCTTTAGCAAATTTTTTGTTATACTTAATGCCGGTTCTCGGGCCGACGTCAATCGTCGACCCACTTGTGAGAATAATCAGCCTGCTTTCCTTGAAGAATACCTGCTACAGGTAAGTATCTTCGCTTTTCGATGTGTATATTGAAATCTCCTATGATCACCAGCCTAGGGTAATTCAGGGTCACTTGAGTAATCAGGTCTAGGAGTTTTTGCACAGATAATGTGGTGTTTCGAGGTGCTCGGTATACCACGAGCAGCCAGATTAGTTTCTCCTAGTTTCTCCTCTTCAATTTAGTTAAGAGATTCTGATTAATTTAGCTAGGGAATTTATATTATGCGCAGTTTGATAGTATCCCGAATCAAGACTGCTACCCCTCCACCCCGTCTTCCTGCTCTTGGTTGATGTTGAATGTTGATACCTGTTGGGCAAAGTTCAGCCAGTGGTAACACCCCACTTTCATCTAGCCAGGTTTCACTTATTCCTAGTATGTCAAGATACTGTTCATGTATCATGGATCACCGAGGATTTCTTTGCAGCTGATCTGGCATTCATCAGTCCTATAGTTCCCAAGGGTGGTCTGGGGCTAGCTTTGGTGTGGCAATGAGATGAGCTTTTAAGTACTGCTATGTAGGTTTTTGACCTCTTGCCTTTTTGCCTTCTACTTGGTTGGTGGGGTTTATGGTTTCCTCTCCCACACACCACTGGGATGCTCAAAGTCTCATGCTCTGTGGGACCAAGGCATATTTTTTTGTGTCAGAAGCAAGTTAGGCAAAATGTCACTGGGTGGCACTGCAGTTCACCCTGTGGAATTCACCCTGTGGATCAGCAGTTTTACTAGTTAGCAATGCAGGGTTAAGGCTTTAAATAATCTAAAAGAACAGACCTTTTTAAAGTTGTAAATTCAGACCAGGCCTGTGAGATCAAAGGCTTCCAGCAATAGAGAAACAAATGGCTGTACTTAGCACTTCTATGTGAATTCCTTTGAAGACTTAATGCAGAGGGGTTGATGTTTGACTTTAGTTTTAAGGAATCAGATTCAGAATTTTAGAAATAGTTACATAGTTGAACTAAATTTTTAACTTGCGGATTGCAGGTATGAAATTTATAGTTTCTGGTTCTGATATCCTTGGATGGTCCAATTGATGCAGGTTGCTGTAGGCTTTTTCTTTGTTGTCCAGGAGGAGGGTTAGATATAAATATAGATCCAGCTTCAATCACAGGGCACGAGGAGAGTTATTTGTAATGTGAAGGGAAGATAGAATTTCGTTTCTCTAGCCAAAATAAATTAAAGATGTTCAGAGTAAAATTGAGGACTGGTTCCTCAACACAGACTGAGCAGAAGTCAGTAGAAGTTTGAGTTGTAAATAAGCAAAAGGTATATTATTTAATCTAAGTTGCAGAGCCTGATGTGAACCCATCCAGTCAGCCACCCATCCAGCCTACTCTGAAAGAAACTGTCTGCAGTGAGACTATGCAGTATAAAACTTCCTTCAGTGAGGCGTCAAAGATCAGCAACAACTGTCCACAAGAACATTTCTTAAAAGGTGTTTTAAAAGCATAAAAAATAAAATGTTCAAGACATATGCCATGTAATTTGATAATAAAGCCAGGCATAGAAATGTGATAGCAGATAAGGGCCAAATGACGCATCCATGCTGCCTATCCTCAGCAACCACTATCTCTTTGTTTTCCTAACAGATCCCAAGTGCCTGTCCCATGCTTTCTTAAGTTCAAATACAGTCCTCGTCTCCACCACCTCCACCGGTAGGCTATTCCACGCATTCACTACCCTTTCTGTGAAAAAATATTTCCTTATTTATTTATTAGGATTTATTTACCACCTTTTTGAAGGAATTCTCTCAAGGCGGTGTACAGTAAGACATAAGACATAAGCATCGCCATGCTGGGACAGGCCAAGGGTCCATCGAGCCCAGCACCCTGTCTCCGACAGCGGCCAAAAGAACAAGCATTTCGTCCCGCCCATCCCAGAAATAGTGGATTATTCCTACGTCCATTCAATAACATTCTATGTCCTTTTCCTCCAGGAAGCCGTCTAACCTTTTTTTAAACTCTGCTAAGCCAACCACCTTATCTGGCAACGAATTCCAGAGTCTTAACTATGCGTTGAGTGAAGAAAAACTTCCTCCGATTCGTTTTGAATTTACTACACTGCAGCTTCATCGCATGCCCCCCTTGTCCTAGTATTTTTGGAAAGCGTAAACAGACGCTCCACATCAACCAGTTCCATTCCATTCATTATCTTATAGACCTCTATCATATCTCCACTCAGCTGCCTTTTTTCTAAGCTGAAGAGCCCCAGCCTCTTCAGCCTTTCCTCATAGGGAAGTTGTCCCATCCCCTGAATCATCTTTGTCGCCCTTCTATGCACCTTTTCCAATTCCACTATATCTTTTTTGAGGTGTGGCGACCAGAATTGAATACAATAGTCGAGGTGCGATTGCACCATGGAGTGATACAATGGCATAATAATATCCTTATTTTTGTTTTCTATCCCTTTCCTAATGATACCCAACATTCTATTTGCTTTCCTAGCCACAGCACATTTAGCAGAAGATTTCAACGTATCATCAATGATGACACCTAGATCCCTTTCTCGGTCCATGACTCAAAACGTGGAACCTTTCATGACATAGTTATAGTTTGGGTTCGTCTTTCCCACATGCATCACTTTGCACTTGCTCACATTAAACATCATCTACCATCTAGACGCCCAGTCTCGTAAGGTCCGCTTGTAATTTTTCACAATCTTTCTGCGATTTAACGACTTTGAATAACTTTGTGTCATCAGCAAATTTAATTACCTCACTAGTTACTTCCATCTCTAGGTCATTTATAAATATGTTAAAAAGCAGCGGTCCCAACACAGACCTCTGGGGAACCCCATTAACTACCCTTCTCCATTGAGAATACTGACCATTTAACCCTACTCTCTGTTTTCTATCTGGTAACCAATTTTTAATCCACAATAGAACCCTACATCCTATCACATGACTCTCCAATTTCCTCTGGAGTCTTTCATGAGGTACTTTGTCAAATGCCTTCTGAAAATCCAGATACACAATGAGGGGCATAATCGAACAGAAACGCCTATCTCCATGGGCGTTTATCTCCGAGAACGGGTCCGTGAAGGGGCGGACCCAAGCGTATTTTCGAAAAAATTAGACGTCCATGTTTTATTCGCCAAGTTTTGAGCTGGGCGTTTTTGCTTTTCAGCGATAATGGACAATGAAATCGCCCAGCTCAAAAACGAATAAATCCAAGGCATTTGTTCGTGGGAGGGGCCAGGATTCGTAGTGCACTGGTCCCCCTAACATGCCAGGACACCAACCAGGCACCCTAGGGGGCACTTTTACAAAAACAGAACAAAAGGTAAAAGAGCTCCCAGGTGCATAGCACCCTTCCCTTTGTGTTGAGCCCCCCAAATCCCCCTCAAAACCCACTGCCCACAAGTCTACATCATTACTATAGCCCTAAGGGGTGAAGGGGGGCACCTACATGTGGGTACAGTGGGTTTGGGGGGGTTGGACGACTAAGCATTAAGCAGCACAATTGTAACAGGTAGGGGGGGATGGGCCTGGGTCCACCTGCCTGAAGTCCACTGCACCCCCTAACAACTGCTCCAGGGACCTGCATACTGCTGCCAGGGAGGTGGGTATGACATTTGAGGGTCAAAATAAAAAGTTGTGAAACATCATTTTTTGTGGTGGGAGGGGGTTAGTGACCACTGGGGGAGTCAGGGGAGGTCATCCCCGATTCCCTCCAGTGGTCATCTGGTCATTTAGGGCACTTTGTGGGGCCTTATTCGTGAAAAAAACAGGGTCCAGGAAAAGTGCCCTAAATTCTAGCTAAAAACGCATACTTTTGTCCCATTATCTGTGAAATGCGCCCATCTCTGTTCGGCAGATAACCACGCCCCAGTTCCGCCTTCGCCACACCTCTGACACGCCCCCATCAACTTTGTCCGCATCCGCGACGGAGTGCAGTTGAAAACGTCCAAAAATCGGCTTTCGATTATACCGCTTTATTCGGTTTTGTGAGATAAACGCCCATCTCCCGATTTAGGTCGGAACTTGGGCGTTTTTCTCGTTCGATTATAAGCAGGAATATCAACCGGCTCACCTTTATCTACATGTTTGTTCACCCCTTCAAAGAAATGTAGTAGATTGGTGAGGCAAGACTTCCCTTCACTAAATCCATGCTGACTTTGTCCCATTAGTCCATGCTTTTGAATGTGCTCTGTAATTTTGTTCTTTATAATAGTCTTTACCATTTTTCCCGGCACCGATGTCAGACTCACTGGTCTATAATTTCCCGGATCTCCTCTGGAACCTTTTAAAAATATCGGCGTTACATTTGCCACCCTCTAATCTTCCGGTACCACGCTTGATTTTAAAGATAAATTACATATCTCTAACAGTAGCTCTGCCAGCTCATTTTTTAGTTCTATCAGTACCCTTGGATGAATACCATCCGGTCCAGGAGATTTGCTACTCTTCAGTTTGCCGAACTGCTCCATTACGTCTTCCAGGTTTACAGATATTTTATTAAGTTTCTCCGACTCGTCAGCCTCAAATACCTTGTCCGGCACCAGTATCCCACCCAAATCTTCCTTGGTGAAGACCGAAGCAAAGAACTCATTTAATTTTTCTGCTATTTCTTTGTCTTCCCTGATCGCCCCTTTTACACCCCGGTCATCCAGTGGGCCAACCGATTCTTTTGCTGGCTTCCTGCTTTTAATGTATCTAAAAAAAATGTTTACTATCCGTTTTTGCCTCTAATGCTATCTTTCTTTCAAAATCCCTCTTTGCCTTTCTTATCAGAGCTTTGCATCTGACTTGACATTCCTTTTGCCGCTTATTTTCTTCAGTCGGTTCCTTCTTCCATTTTCTGAAGGATTCCTTTTTAGCTCCAATAGCCTCCTTTACCTCACTTTTTAACCATGCCGGCTGTCATTTTATCTTCCATCCTTCTTTTCTGATACGTGGAATATGTTTGGCATGGGCCTCTAGGACAGTGGTTTTGAACAGCATCCATGCCTGTTGTAGGTTTCTTACCCTCTTACTGGCTCCTCTAATTTTTTTTTTTTAACCGTTCTTCTCATTTTATCATAGCTTCCTTTTTTAAAGTTAAACGCTAACATTTTTGACTTCCTATGTTACCTCTTTGAAAGCAAATTTAAAAGGTGATCATGTTATGATCACTGTTGTCAAGCAGCCCCCGTACCGCAATCTCCCGTACCAGATCGTGCACTCCACAAATGACTAAGTCTAGAATTTTTCCTTCTCTCGTTGGCTCCTGTACCAGCTGCTCCATAAAGCAGTCCTTGATTTCATGAAGGAAGTTTACCTCCCTAGCGTGCCCTGATGTTACATTAACCCAGTCTATATGGCGGTAATTAAAATCACCCATTATTATTGTGTTGCCTATTTTATTAGCGTCACTGATTTCCTTTAACATGACTGCATCTGTTTGCTCATTCTGGTCGGGCGGACGGTAGTATACCCCTATCACCATCCTTTTCCCCTTAACACTTGGAATTTCAATCTACAATTATTTCAAGAGGTCTTTTGTTTCCTGCAGAATTTTCAATCTACTTGATTCAAGGCGCTCGTTAATATACAGTGCTACTCCTCCCCCATTCCGGTCCACCATATCACTACGATATAATTTGTACCCCAGTATGACAGTGTCCCACTGGTTATCCTCCTTCCACCAGGTCTCAGAGATGCCTATTATATCTAATTCTTCATTCAGTGCAATATATTCCAATTCTCCCATGTTATGTTTTAGGTTCCTAGCATTTGCATATAGACACTTCAAGCTAGGCTTGTTATTCCTTATTACAGCATGTTGATTACATGACAGTATTAATTTGCTATCCTTTGTCGGGTTTTTATTATTTTTATCTAAGGACGTTGAATCTACTATAGTCTCTTTTTCATCCTCCCTATCAATAAACACCGTCTTCCCTGTTTGGGCGATACCCTTTGCAATATACCTTATTCCGAACCATACGCTTTTGTGCGACTTTCGGCCTTCCCCCAATTCCTAGTTTAAAAGCTGCTCTATCTCTTTTTTAAATGTTGATGCCAGCAGCCCTGTCCCATCCCGGTTAAGGTGGAGCCCATTCTTTCGGAATATGTTCCCCCTTCCCCAGAATGTTGCCCAGTTCCTGACAAATCTGAAACCCTCCTTCTTGCACCATTGTCTCATCCACGCATTAAGACTCCGGAGCTCTGCCTGACTCTTGGGCCCTGTGCGTGGAACGGGAAGAATTTCAGGAAATGCCACCCTAAAGGATCTGGATTTGAGCTTTCTTCCTAAAAGCCTAAATTTGGCTTCCAGAACCTCTCGCCCACATTTTCCTACGTCATTGGTGCCCACATGTACCAAGACAGCCGGCTCCTCCCCAGCATTATCTAAAATCCCATCTAGGTGACGCGTGAGGTCCGCCACCTTTGCACCAGGCAGGTAAGTCACTAGGCGATCCTCCCGTCCACCAGCCACCCAGCTATCTATATGCCTAATGATTGAATCACCAACCACAACAGCTGTCGTACCCTTTCCTTCCTGGGCAGTACCTGGAGACATATCCCCTGTGTGAGATGATAGTCCATCCCCAGGTGTGTGCAGGTCCTGGATACAGGAGTACTTCCTACTTCACCTTCTGGGAGACCTCCCTCCTCCAAGGCAACACAGTAAGAATAGATCAAACATGAGCAGGAGGCAATTAGAGCAGTAAAAATATTCGAAGAACAGTACAAAGTATGGCATGGTATACTTAGATTACTTCTGAGCCTAAACACCTCTTAACTTCACCCTGTGCCCTCTCATTGCAGAGTTTTCTTTCATTTCAAAAAGATTCACCTCCTGTATATTAATGCCACGGCAGTATTTAAATGTCTCTATCATATCTCCTCTCTCCTGTTTTTCTTCCAGAATATACATTTTGTGGTCTAAAAGTCTGTCCCCATACGCTTTATGACCACTGACCAGTTTTGTAGCTGCCCTCTAGACCGACTCCATCCTGTTTATATCTTTTTGTAGGTGCGGTCTCCAGAATTGCACAGTATTCTAAATGGGGCCTCACCAGAGGCTTATACAAGACTTATACACTCTCACCTTTTTTTTTCCCTGCTGGTCATCCCTTTCCTTCTGGCTTTGACCATACCCTTTTCTACCTGTTTGGCCACGATAAGATCATCAGATATGATTTTATTACATTTGTATCCCACATTTTCCCACCTCTTTGCAGGCTCAATGTGGCTTACAATAAATCGTAGCTAGTGGAAATGAACAGAGAGTTGACATCTAGTATTACAGAGTGTTTTGGGTTGAATGGTAATAGAAAACATGATGATGATGTAATGTATGGTGTTCTTAACATTGCTTGCTAGATATATGTGGGGATTTCATATGTTTTGGTCTTTGTGATATGTCTTATCGAAAAGATGGGTCTTTAGCAGTTTGCGGAAGTTGGTCAGTTCATAGGTCGCCTTTAGGTTACGTGGCAATGTGTTCCAGAATTGCGTGCTCATATAGGAAAAGGTTGATGTGTGCATTAGTTTATATTTTAGGCCTTTGCAGTTGGGGAAATGAAGATTAAAGAATGTGCGAGATGATCTTTTGGCATTCCTGGGTGGTAGGTCAATCAGGTTTGACATGTAGGCTGGGGCCTTGTCTTGGATGATCTTATGTACTAGGATCTTATGTACTAGGGTACATACTTTGAACTTGATGCGTTCTCTGAGTGGTAACCAGTGTAGTTTCTCTCGTAGGGGCTTTGCACGTTCGTACTTTGGTTTTCCAAATATGAGTCTGGCTGCTGTGTTCTAGGCTGTCTGACGTTTTTTGAGTATTTGCTCTTTGCAGCCAGCGTAGAGTGAGTTGCAGTAGTCTAGGTGACTGAGTACTAATGATTGTACCAGGTTCCAGAAAACGGTTCTTGGGAAGAATGGTTCACCCCACGTCCTGCTCTTCTTTCATACACAGAAGTACTTCACCTCCTATACTGTATTGTTCCCTTGGATTTTTGCAACCCAAGTGCATGACCCTGCATTTTTTTAGCTTTAAATTTTAGTTGCCAATTTCTGGACCAATTTTCAAGCTTTGCTAGACCCCTTCTCATCCTATCCACACCCTTCTGTGTGTCCACCCTATTACAGAGTTTGGTATCATCTGCAAAGAGACAGACCTTACCAGACAGGCCTTCCACATTATCATTCACAAATATGTTAAAGAAAGCCGACTCTAGGACCGATCCCTGCGGTACACCAATGACAACATCCTGTTCCTTGGAGCAAGCTCCATTTACCGCTACCCTCTGTCTCCTTCCATTTAACCAGTTTTTAACCCAGTCAGTCACTTTAGGAGGGCACTCAGTTTATTTATCAGTCACCTGTGTGGAACCGTATCGAAGGCTTTGCTAAAATCCAAGTACACCACATATAACACCCCTCCCATATCCAGCTGTTTGGTTACCCAGTCAAAGATACCAATCAGATTTGTCTGACAAGACCAGCCGCTAGTGAAACCATGTTGCCTTGGATCCTGTAGTCCATTCAGTTCTAGAAACATCACAGTCCTCTGCATTTCCTTTAGTTTACTCACCACTGAGGTCAGACTAACAGGTCTTTAATTCCCCAATCTCCTCCTGCTCTTGTGTAGAGGGACCACATCTGCCCTTCTCCAATCCTCAAGGACCAGTCCAGATTCTAAGGAAGCATTGAAGAGGTCAGACAGTGGAGCCACCAGAACTTTTGAGTTCCTTGAGTACCCTCAGATATATCCCATCAGGTCCCATCGCTTTGTCTGTTTTTAGTTTAGCTAGCGCATCATGAACACAGACGTCTAAAAATTGGTCCTAGTCTACTACACATCCATTCCCATTTGCATTTGTTTTTTGTGGTCCTATTCCCATCCCTTCATTCGGGAACACAGAACAGAAGTGATTGTTAAGCATTTCAGCTTTATTCTTATCAGCTTCTACATATTTTCCCCGATCACTCTTGAGCCTCACAATGC
This sequence comes from Microcaecilia unicolor, assembly GCF_901765095.1. Taxonomy (NCBI): domain Eukaryota; kingdom Metazoa; phylum Chordata; class Amphibia; order Gymnophiona; family Siphonopidae; genus Microcaecilia; species Microcaecilia unicolor. Next base: position 16,225 of record NW_021963292.1, on the reverse strand, counting down.
CATTTTAGAGAAAGGAGTCGACGATGACCCCAAGGTTACGAGCTGACAAGACAGGGAGCATGAGAGTGTTATCTACAGAGATAGAGAATTGGGAAGAGGAGAGGTTGTTTTAGGGGAAAGATAAGAAGCTCAGTCTTGGCCATGTTTACTTTCAGATGGCGGTGAGACATCCAGGCAGCAATGTCAGACATGCAGGCTGATACTTTATCCTGGATTCCTGCTGAAGTTTCTGGTGTGGAGAGGTAGATCTGGAAGTCATCAGCATAAAAGTGATACTGTAAACCATGGGATGAGATCAGAGTGCCAAGGGAAGAAGTATAGATGGAGAAAAGAAGAGGTTCCCTGAGGTACACCAACTGATAGTGGGATAGAAGTGGAGGAGGATCCATCAGAGTATACACTAAAAGTATGATGGGAGAGATGAGATCCAAGTGAGGACAGCATATCAAGGAGTAGGCTGTGAGCAACAGTGTCAAAAGCAGCAGATAGATCAAGAAGGATGAGGATAGAATAGAGACCTTTGTATCTGGCCAGGAACAGGTCATTGGAGACTTTAGCAAGCGCTGTTTCAGTTGAGTGAAAGGGTGAAAGCCAGTTTGAAGTGTATCAAGAATAGCTTGAAATGAAAGAAAGTCAAGAGAACAGCAGTGAACACCATGTTCAAGTATCTTGGATAGGAAAGGGAGGAGGGAGATGGAACGATAGTTGGAATGACAGGTAGGGTTCAATGAAGATTTTTTGAGGAGTGGTGTGACTACGGCATGTTTGAAGCCATCAGGAACAGTTGCAGTGGAAAGTGAAGGATTGAGGATATGACAGCTAAAAGCTAAGACAGTAGGGGAGAGATGGTGCTAAGTAGATGGGTGGGAATAGGATCAGAGGAATAGGTAGTTAGTTTTGAGGAGGAAAGGGAATGTGCAGTTTCCTTTTCAATGATTTCAGACAAGGAAGAAAAGGAGGGCAGGGGTTGAAGGAGGGCTCAGAGAATGGACTGAGGGAAGGAGAGGTGGAGTGACTTGGTTGAGAAAGTGGTCAGAAAGTGAAGGGGGAGTTGGAGTTGGAGGTGAGGGCACTTTGAGGAGAGAGTTCAGTGTGGCAAAGAGAGTCAAGGTTTGGACCAAGAGAATTTGTCAACTGGATGTAGTAGTCCTGTTCTGGAAGTGAAAGAGCAGACTGGAAAGAGATCAGCCAGAATTTGAAATGTATGAAGTCAGCATAATATTAATTATTCCTAACACATAATACCACTCCTCCACCCTTTGCCTACCCTTTCATTCTTGAATAGATTATAGCCTGGTATAACTATATCCCAGTCATGGTTCTCTGTGGACTGTGTTAGCTGTGAAACCAGTCTCCAGTGCTGTATTGAAGCAGCTCACTACACAAACCCTGCCTACTAAACCAGGTGACTTCTTTAGCTATGATAGAGAAATGGTGTGGGAGAGGGCAGGCAGCTAGTTGAAAGTACTTTAAAAGCAATACAATTAGTAGGAGAGCCACAGATAAATGTCTAATTTCTGCAAAGACCATTGGTAGACAAATTTTTAAGATAGTATAAGCAGTGCAGAGCAAGACAAAAGTTTGATTTTTCTTTTTCTTTGTTGGAATAAGTACAGAAAACCTTTGCAGAAACAGAACAGAAAGCTAGAAATCTCACATCATCATTAAGGATTAGCCAGATAAATAAAAAGAGAGAATGCAGATATTTGATTTAGCTCAAGACCACGAGGTTCCAGCTTCTGCAAGGTTGATCCAAAAAGCATGTGCTTGAGAAGCAAAGGCCTGTTTCAGCACAATAGCCACTCTCTTGCTTTTCCACAAAACCTACCTAGTAAACCAGGTGACTGCTTTAGCTGTGGTAGACAACAGGTGGGGGAGGGGGCAGGCAGGAAGGCTAGTACTGATTTTATATATTTTTTAAACGGCTTAAAAACAACTTGTGGTTGTTAAGAGCACTAAAAATCTTCAAGGTTCTTAAAAGTTTTCAAAACTGGTCATAATCTATTGTCACGAAACCCGAGATGGTGAGCCCTTGGACTGCAGCCAGGCTGCAGCAGACAAGTCCTCTGGGGAGGCACAGAGCAGAGGCGAACCAGGCACTGAATACAAAGTTGCTAAAAAATGCAGGGTCATGCACTTGGTTCACAAAAATCCGAGGGAACGGTACAGCATAGGGGATGTAGTGCTTCAGTGTGCGAAGGAAGAGCGGGACTTGGGGGTGATTGTGTCTGATGACCTTAAAGCTTTCAAACAGGTAGAAAAAGCGAAGGCCAAAGCCAGAAGGATGCTTGGGTGCATAAAGAGAGGCATGACCATCAGGAAAAAGGAGGTGATAGTGCCGTTGTATAAGTCTCTGGTGAGGCCTTATTTGGAATACTACGTGCAGTTCTGGAGACTGCACCTACGGAAAGATATAAACAGGATGGAGTCGGTCCAGAGGGCGGCTACGAAATTAGTAAGCGGTCTTGAATGCAAAAATTATAGGGACAGGCTTATGAACCTCAACATGTATACACTGGAAGAGAGGAGACATGATAGAAACATTTAAATATCTCAAGGGCATTTATGTACAGGAAGAGAGCCTTTTTCAAATGGAGAGCTCTGGAATGAGGGGGCATACAACAAAGTTAAGAGGGAATAGGCTTAGGAGTAACCTAAGGAAGTATTATTTCACAGAAATGGTGGTGGAGGCGTGGAATAGCCTCCCAGTGGAAGTGGTGGAGTCGAGGACTGTGCCAGAATTTAAAAAGGCATGGGATAAGCATGTGGGATTGCTTAGGAACAGGAAGAATTAGAGGTTACAGAGGATGGCAGACTGGGTGGGTCATATGGTCTTTATCTGCCGTCATGTTTCTATGTTTTTATGTTTCTAAGTTTTCAGACATGGCAAATAGAGCATACTCAAGACAGGGCGAAACCAGAGCCTGGCTAAAGCGAAAGCCAGGAACAGAAATTAAGAAAAGCAGTAACCTGGATCAAAGGAAGGACACTCATATGGGCCGCAAGGCCAAACTGGAACCCACCCGTAACAGAGTCCAAGCATATGGGCCGCAAGGCCGAACTGGAACCCACTCATACCAGAGGGAAGGGGAAAGAAACAGAATGGAATCTCTTTAGCAAGTACTACTCAAGCAGTGCACACACACTGCACTAAACAGAGCCACAAACAAGGGGTCAAAAGACCCTACACACAGGCACAAAGAAACTGAAGGGGAAAGGACAACCCCACTTAGACTCACATGATAGAAACCACAAGTAAAAGATAAGAAAAACATATAGGGAGGCAGTACAGGGCTGTGCTTAGAACCACAGCTATAACCGAATAGTCCTAACCAAGTCAAACAGAAATCACACAGTGAGGTAGCTCAGGGTTGAGCTAGTAGTCCCAGCTAAATGAAAGAGCAGTCCACTCGTGCCACACAGAGAGGCAGCTCAAGGCTGAGCTGCTAGTCACAGCTAAACAGAAGAACCACCCACTCAACCACAAGCAGAACCAAACAGCTAAACGGAAGAACCTTCGTCCTTCCCTACACCCCTTCCCGTGCATTCCGCTCCATGGATAAATCCTTCTTATCTGTTCCCTTCTCCACTACTGCCAACTCCAGACTTCGCGCCTTCTGTCTCGCTGCACCCTACGCCTGGAATAAACTTCCTGAGCCCCTACGTCTTGCCCCATCCTTGGCCACCTTTAAATCTAGACTGAAAGCCCACCTCTTTAACATTGCTTTTGACTCGTAACCACTTGTAACCACTCGCCTCCACCTACCCTCCTCTCTTCCTTCCCGTTCACATTAATTGATTTGATTTGCTTACTTTATTTTTATTAGATTGTAAGCTCTTTGAGCAGGGACTGTCTTTCTTCTATGTTTGTGCAGCGCTGCGTACGCCTTGTAGCGCTATAGAAATGCTAAATAGTAGTAGTAGTAGTAAGAACCACCCACTCAAACACAAACAGAATCAGAGAGGAAGCTCAGGGCTGAGCTAGTAGACACAGCTAAACAAAAGAACAGCCCACTTGTGCCACACAGAGAGACCACTCAAGGCTGTGCTAGTAGTGATAAGTAGTAGTAGTAGTCACAGCTAAACGAAAGAGCAACCCACTCAAACACAAACAGAAGCCAAACAGAGAGGACTCAAACAGAAAGCACACAGGGAAAACTCAAGACAAGGCCACACAAAGGAACACTCATGGCTATGCCACACAGCACTCAAGGATAAGGGAAGCCACTCATGAAGGAATACTCTAAGCTGTACCATACAGCACTCAGGGAAGAGGGAAGCCACTCAAAGGAATACTCAAGGGTGTGCCACCAGGCACTGAAGTAAAAAGGGAAGCCACTGATAGAATTCACAAGGCTGTGCCACACAGCACTCAAGAATAAAGGGAAGCCACTCATAGGAATACACAAGGCTGGCCATACAGCACTCAAGGGTAAAGGGAAACCACTCATAGGAACACTCTAGGTTGTACCATACTGCACTCGGGGAAGAAGGAAGCCACTCAAAGGAATACTGAAGGATGTGCCACCAGGCACTCAAGGATAAAGGGAATCCATTCATAGGAATACACAAGGCTGGCCATACAGCACTTAAGGGTAAAGGGAAGCCACTCATAAGAATACACAAGGCTGTGCCACAGAGTCAAATAACAGACACTAGAGACAAAAGGAAAAGTAAGCAAAAAGGGAAGGCTGCCTTTACATACACAAATCAGATAAGGAGCAATGCTGACAAGAACCAGGAAACACAGCAAAGAGTTAAAGCAGGCTAAAGGGAAGGGCTGCTTCTAATACACAAGTCAGAAAGAAGCAGGGCTTACACTGCAGTCAACGGTTTAAAGCAAACAAAGGGAAAAACAAACAATGTTCTTACCAGAACTTAGCCAGCACCCACAGCCGAGTAGGAAAAGGAAAGGCAGGCAGAGACAGAACAGACAGAGCACAAATAGCTGCACGGAAGCAAAGTAATCAAGGAAAGTAGCTGGCAACAACCGGCTCTCTGAACAGTAAAAGGTAACAAGGGAAGCACACAGGGAAACAGAACAGGCTAAGCTGGAGAGCCTAATTAACAAGGAAGTAATCCATTCAGGTTCAAACCAGAACCACACACACAGAAAAACAGAACAGGGCTTTGCTTAGAAGCAAAAAATAACAGGCAAATAATCTATACAGTTCAAACCAAAACCACACACACAGGGCTCAAGGCTGTGCCCAGAAGCAGAGCTAACAAGGAGACCAGTTCCTTCAGAATCAACCAACAGTACAATAAGAAAAGGGCAAATAGACCTGTTGCAGAGGTCATGCAGGAAAGCTCCCTGGTTCCTTATAAAGGAGTAGGCTGATGATGTCACAAGTAGGAAATGAAGCAGAAACAGGGAGACCAATGTGAGGCTTGGCTTCAGGGACACCAAAGCGAGGCTTGGCTAAGAGGAAGAAAAACAACAACAGGAAAAAAGGTAGATTGTAGAGGTCACAGAGCTAGATACAGAGAAACAGTAGGTCTGGACAAAAGGGCATTTATAAATGAACACACAGCTGAATCACATCATTTTTAGAATGTTTATCCCTTTACTAAAAATACTGTGTTCCAAAGGCATTACGTTATAGTGACGTCATTGATTGTTCCATCCATGGGAAATCATCAGAGATTACTTAAGGAAGAATCTGATGCCAGTTAACTTGGATAGGCCCTTCTAATTCCACCCCCCCCCCCCAGCTCAGCATTTCCTCTATCCTTCTCAAGCCCCCACAACCATCATCTGTCCCCTCTGAATTCCCCTTTCCCTTCCTGGTGTATCTCGGAGGCATCCTGACAGCCGCAGCAATTTATCTAGTTTCCAGTGAGTGGGTGCAGATCTTCATCAGGAATCTGCAGAATTTAGCATGAGAGCACCTTATATGCTGCATGTTGAGGAGAAGGAGAGGTGGGGTATGTGATTTGGGGGAATCTTGGAGCCACACAGGATTGGGAGTCTTGTTGGCAGCTGAAGAGAAAGAGAACCTGGGGGGGAGCAGGGAAGGCTTGAGGGTTGGGGAGAAAGAACTACAGTTGGAGCAAGAGAGAAAGTTGAGGGAGGATGTCAGGCCTTAATGATGGAGGAATTCCCAAAAAAGTCGCAAAGTCTTGTCAGAATTTTGCAGTGTTTTTAACATACTTTGCACATAATTTTTCAATTGGTTTGTGCAGAATTTCCCTTGGAGTAAGAATTGTAAGGGCTTAGTGTAATACTTTTCTCATCTAATCTCTATGCAGTTTGTCATGTTTCTTTTTGGACAGTTGTTTCCTGCAGAAATATCTGTGCCATCTGGTCTTTTATAAATCTCATGATGTGGGCTCTTAAGAGGAGGAGAAATGTCTACAGTATTTAGAAAGACCATTTTAAGCTCTTAGTTGCTCCCTATACCTCCAGCTGCAGGTTCTACTAGATAACCCCTGTGATTTAAATTGCCTTCCTTTTATCCTCATCTCACAAAGCCACATTAGACGAATGAGAGGAGATATGATTGAGGTCTACAAAATCCTGAGTGGTTTAGAATGAGTAGAAGTAAGTCAACTTTTTGCTCTTTCCAAAAGTACAAAGGCTAGGGGGTACTCAAGGAAGTTATATGGAAATACTTTTAAAACAAATAAGAGGAAATATGTTTTCACTCAACAAATAATTAAATTCTGGAACTGTTTGCTGGAGGATGTATTAACAGCGGTTAGCATATCTGGGTTTAAAAAAGGTTTGAACGAGTTCTTGGAGGAAAAGTCCATAGTCTGCTGGAGACAGACATTGGGAAGCAACTGCTTGCTCTGGGATTGGTAGCATGGAATGTTGCAATGATTTGGGTTTCTGCCAGGTACAGGGTACTGGGCTAGATGGGCCATTGGTCTGACCCAGTGTGGCTACTCTTTGTTCATGATATAACTAAACTCCCCACTATGGAACATGAATGCCCAAATACCCATACCTGGCAGTTGAATTTTTATTTTCTGCCCTCTCCCCCCAAACATCATAAAGCCAATCCACCCCTACCTTAACTATCAAGCCCATGCTTTGCAACTGGGAAGGTAAAGATGGAGAGCCTGATGGGCAAAATCTTGCAAAAAGATACTCTTTGTCCAAGTACTTTCACGCTCCATGACTCTTGGACTCAATACTTCTCCCCAAGAGGGAAATAGCATCCAGTCTTGATAGAGGTGCGTACACCTTTGATTCCAAACACAGATAGTACAAACCCCTCCCTAACCACCCCCAACAACTCCACATACACCCTTTATTCAAAAACAACACCCAATAAAACCAGAAGAGAGAACAAACAAAACCCAGCCCTCATCCTTCCACTTATCCTCTGCAGAAAGTTGACTGCTACTCCCCCAGCTTTGTTTGTTTGTTATTTATTTATGGCATTTGTACCCCGCATTATCACAAACAAGTTTGTGTTCAATGTGGCTTACATCAAACTTTTAAAGCAAATTACAATAAGAGAAGTGTAACGGAAATACAAAACAATAATAGGTAAAAACATCCATCAGTAAGATGAATGATGCTCAGTGAAATACCAAAAGAAAACAGTGACAGATGGGTCCACATATTCTGAAAGTCAGCGATCCAGCTTTAGGCAATCCACATGAATTGAGGAACTCCTTCAATGCCTGTACAAAGTCAAAGAAAACAGACTGCCCATCTGTTAGTGTTTTTAGCCTGCTTTTAGCCAAGCAGGATAAATATAGTAACATAGTAGATGACGGCAGAAAACAACCTGCACGGTCCATCTGGTCTGCCCAACAAGATAAACTCCATATGTGCTACTTTTTGTGTGTACCTTACCTTGATTTGTATCTGCCATTTTCAGGGCACAGACCGTAGAAGTCTGCCCAGCACTAACCCCGCCTCCTAACCACCAGCCCCGCCTCCCACCACCGGCTCTGCCACCCAATCTCGGCTAAGCATATATGTAAATCCCTCTCTCCTCAATTGCTGCTTTACTTCGGTGAATCCTTGCTGTTGCATAGAAGTTCTTGAGAAAAGCTGTGGAATATACCTTTATCTCTATATTTATCTATCTATATCCATATATGTATATAGATATATATCTATGTATGTATATAGATATATATCTATCTTTCTATCTATGTATGTGCTACAATCTTGAAAGTAGATATCCCCTTTCCTCTTAGCCATGTCTGGAATTGAAGGTTTGTCTTGAAGTGGTGTCTGCAGGATCACAGCACATAGTTGGGCCTCCTGGGTTGATGCTGACACCAACACAGTATGCGCTGTGTCAATCTTTAGTCAATTATTTTTGTAATCCAGTCCCAGAATCTTATCAGGATCTCCACCCTTGGCCTTCTCTACTAAGCCCACAATTCTCAAATTATCGCAGCAATTGCCTCTACACTAATTGCTTGATTTGGTGTTCCAGGAGCTCAATTTTCTGCCAGGAGTCCTCAATTCACTTATATGCTCTATAACTGCTGAGACTAGCTGTGCTATTTCTTTCAAGATCTGCTTGGAATTGACGCTGGTAGAAATTTTTTTAGCCAGGTCTTCTATCACTGTTCTAATTCACTCAAATATCTAGTGACACCTGGGACTCCACCCACTCCTCATCTGTTGATACCAGTTCATCAGCTGCTACTGCCTTCTCAGCCTTAGGTTTCCTCCTGGAACACTTGGTTTGGTTGCCTAATAAGCACGGATGGCTGGCAGGTATCTTTTATTTAACTGTTTAGGTGCTCTAGAAATGTTAAGTAGTAGTAGTAGTAGTGTTTATCATCAGTCTTGGCACCTCAAACTACTGGAGAAAAAATATAGAATAGGATAAGTGAAATGGGCTGCAGGAACACCTCAAACATGCATTTGCTTGCTTCAGCTTATAACTGAAAGTCATCCTTGCCGTACTTTGTCACATCCAGCCCTCTTGTCCTTCCATGTCTTCCCCCCCCCCCCACTACTTATTACTAAGTTTTTTTATTTCTCTTCCATTTAAACATCTACTGAACTAATGATTCTGTTGAAGAAATATTGAGCATATGTCTGTCACGGTACCTGTACCTTGTTGGATTGTACCTTGTTGATCCACAGTTCCAACAGATATGAAGTAAGGTTTCAAGCAAGTCTTTACTTTTTCAGCCCTTGAATGCTTTAAAGGCTTTAAGATTGAATTCTCACTCACACACACACAAGGAGTGACTCAGGCTGCACATACTGCAGCAGGACATGTTTATCCACTCCTCAGGCTGCACATACTGCAGCAGGACATGTTTATCCACTCCTTCCCTAGCTGATCACTGTTTGACTTGCTCAGCTATGTGAGTTGGAGATACTGCTACTCTTGGCGGTCTTTTACTAAGCCGTGGTAATATTTTTAGCTTGCGGGAAATGCCGAGATGCTCATAGGAATATAATGAGTGTCTCAGTATTTACCGCCAGATGATTTCTACCACGAGCTAAAAGTGCTACCGTAGTTTAGTAAAAGACCCCCTTAATGTCGTATTATACTTTTCACTATGCTAATGGACATTAAGTTAAAGGATTTCAAAATCTTTCCCTTTCTATTTTATTTTAGGGAAGCCATGAGAAATTATCTGAAAGAGCGGGGTGATCAAACAGTACTAATTCTCCATGCAAAAGTTGCACAGAAGTCCTATGGAAATGAAAAAAGGTAAGATAATAGCCAATTAATTATTGTATAAAAATGTCTATATAGGAAAATAGTTATGCATTGCAGATATATGTGAATAACCTATGTGAGAAAACATCTTACAAAAATAAAACTATTTAGAAGTAAATTACAGATGAAGGGCATAATGAGATGAGATTATTTATGAACTGTGGAATGCATTACCATCTAACTTGAAAATAATTAACAAAATAACTAACTTTTGCAAATCTCTGAAAACCTATCTCTTCAATAAGGCCTACCACGAGAAACTTTTGCAAATCTCTGAAAACCTATCTCTTCAATAAGGCCTACCACGAGAAACCTCTGTACACGCAAGGGACATAAGATTTCTTGATGAAATCAAGGACAGCTTCATGGAACAGCTAGTTCAGGAGCCGACAAGAGAAGGAAAAATACTAGACTTAGTCCTTAGTGGTGCTCATGATCTAGTGCAGGGGGTAACGATACGAGGGCCGCTTGATAACAGTGATCATAATATGATCGGTTTTGATATTGGCATTGAAGGAAGTGAAACTAGGAAATCAAGTACGCTAGCGTTTAACTATAGAAAAGGTGATTACGACAAAATGAGAAAAATGGTGAAAAAAAGACTGAAAGGAGCAGCTCGCAGAGTAAAAAACTTGCATCAGGCGTGGATGCTGTTTAAAAACACCATCCTGGAGGTTCAGGACAAATATATTCCACGTATTAGAAAAAAGGGAAAAAAAGACTAAACGTCAGCCGGCGTGGCTAAACAGTAAGATAAAGGAAATCATTAGAGCCAAAAAACAATCCTTCAGAAAGTGGAGAAGAGAACCAACTGAAAGTAACAGGATAGATCATAAGGAATGCCAAGCCAAATGCAAAGCGGAGATAAGGAGGGCAAAAAAGGACTTTGAGAAGAAATTAGCGTTGGAAGCAAAAATACATAGTAAAAATTTTTTTAGATACATTAAAAGCAGGAAACCGGCCAAAGAGTCGGTTGGGCCGCTGGACGAAAATGGTGTTAAAGGGGCGATCAAGGAGGAAAAAGCCGTAGCGGAGAAATTAAATGAATTCTTTGCTTCGGTCTTCACCGAGGAGGATTTGGGGGGGACACCGGTGCCGGAAAGAATATTTGAAGCGGGGGAGTCGGAGAAACTAAACAAATTCTCTGTAACCTTGGAGGATGTAATGGGTCAGTTCAGCAAGCTGAAGAGTAGTAAATCACCGGGACCTGATGGTATTCATCCCAGAGTATTAATAGAACTAAAAATGAACTTGCGGAGCTACTGTTAGAAATATGCAATCTGTCCCTAAAATCGAGTGTAGTACCGGAAGACTGGAGGGTAGCCAATGTTACTCCGATTTTTAAGAAGGGTTCCAGAGGAGATCCGGGAAATTATAGACCGGTGAGTCTGACGTCGGTGCCGGGCAAGATGGTGGAGGCTATTATTAAGAATAAAATTGCAGAGCATATACAAAAACATGGACTGATGAGACAAAGTCAGCACGGATTTAGTGAAGGGAAGTCTTGCCTCACCAATCTAATGCATTTTTTGAGGGGGGTAAGCAAACATGTGGACAATGGGGAGCCGGTTGATATTGTATATCTGGATTTTCAGAAGGCGTTTGACAAAGTGCCGCACGAAAGACTCCTGAAGAAATTGCAGAGTCATGGAATCGGAGGGTAGGGTATTATTATGGATTAAGAACTGGTTGAAAGATAGGAAGCAGAGAGTAGGATTGCGTGGCCAGTATTCTCAGTGGAGGAGGGTAGTTAGTGGGGTCCCGCAGGGGTCTGTGCTGGGTCCGTTGCTTTTTAATGTATTTATAAATGACCTAGAGATGGGAATAACTAGTGAGGTAATTAAATTCGCCGATGACACAAAATTATTCAGGGTCGTCAAGTCGCAGGAGGAATGTGAACGATTACAGGAGGACCTTGCGAGACTGGGAGAATGGGCGTGCAAGTGGCAGATGAAGTTCAATGTTGACAAGTGCAAAGTGATGCATGTGGGTAAGAGGAACCCGAATTATAGCTACGTCTTGCAAGGTTCCGCGTTAGGAGTTACGGATCAAGAAAGGGATCTGGGTGTCGTCGTCGATGATACGCTGAAACCTTCTGCTCAGTGTGCTGCTGCGGCTAGGAAAGCGAATAGAATGTTGGGTGTTATTAGGAAGGGTATGGAGTCCAGGTGTGCGGATGTTATAATGCCGTTGTATCGCTCCATGGTGCGACCGCACCTGGAGTATTGTGTTCAGTACTGGTCTCCGTATCTCAAAAAAGATATAGTAGAATTAGAAAAGGTACAGCGAAGGGCGACGAAAATGATAGTGGGGATGGGACGACTTTCCTACGAAGAGAGGCTGAGAAGGCTAGGGCTTTTCAGCTTGGAGAAGAGACGGCTGAGGGGAGATATGATAGAAGTGTATAAAATAATGAGTGGAATGGATCGGGTGGATGTGAAGCGACTGTTCACGCTATCCAAAAATACTAGGACTAGAGGGCATGAGTTGAAGCTACAGTGTGGTAAATTTAAAACGAATCGGAGAAAATTTTTCTTCACCCAACGTGTAATTAGACTCTGGAATTCGTTGCCGGAGAACGTGGTACAGGCGGTTAGCTTGACGGAGTTTAAAAAGGGGTTAGATAGATTCCTAAAGGACAAGTCCATAGACCGCTATTAAATGGACTTGGAAAAATTCCGCATTTTTAGGTATAACTTGTCTGGAATGTTTTTACGTTTGGGGAGCGTGCCAGGTGCCCTTGACCTGGATTGGCCACTGTCGGTGACAGGATGCTGGGCTAGATGGACCTTTGGTCTTTCCCAGTATGGCACTACTTATGTACTTATGTACTTATGTACTTAATTATAACACTCCACCCTTATTCGGAAGTCTTCTTTCTGTAACTGTTGCTTAGTTCTTTTATGTTAACCTTAATCTTTTTGTAACACCAACTGTATCTTTTACCCTGGAATGGCGTTGCCATAACAGGTCTTTGTAAGCCACATTGAGCCTGCAAATAGGTGGGAAAATGTGGGATACAAGTGCAATAAATAAATAAATAAAATAGCCAGCACAACAAATTGTTTACAACTGTATAGCATCTGAAGATTTGTTGTTTACTGTGGTCACTGATGCTTCCAAATGTTTTTTCTCATACCTAAATCCTGTGTTATGTACCTTGCAAAATTTTCTGTTCTTTATGCTTAACATTAGGAATTTAATTTCACATTTGTCTACTGTGAAGGGGTAGACATTTACAATTTGCCTAATGGCTTCTTCCAAGTGAGTTTTATATGAAATATCACCACCTAGAGGAAATTGACTGCAAAGCAGTTTTTAGTAAAGGTGCTTTGAAAATGAGCCTCTTAATTTCTTTACTGGCTCTTGAAAATTAATTAATTGGTTTTCTGCTTGTTAAAGGCCAAAAAAAAAAGAAAAAAAATTAAGTAGCTTACCCCCTCCCCAACCCCACGGTCATTTGTGTAGCTCATAAGAGTTGGACACACCAAGTGATAAAAGCCTGTGCATCCATTTTTGGAGTTGTGAACTGACCACATCTAATTAGTCATGGGAGCCAACTTTTCAAAATGATTGAGGGTGCTAGACTCAATGGAAATTACCCCTCCCTGGACACATTCAAGGAGTTTTTTCAATATCGAGGGTGTTCAAGCACCCACAGAACTGGCTCCTATGAATTAATTAGTTAATATAATTCATTACATTTTATTCTTTTCAATCGAACAGAAATTGCTAAGAGCTATACAAAAGGGGTCGAAAGTGTCTGTCTATCCATCTGGGGGCAAAATAACTCTCTGAAAATTTAACAGAGTAGGATGAAACTTGGTATGTGACAAAAACAAGGAAAAAAATCAAGTTTCAAAATTACATTACAGCTCCATTTGTATTCTGCATTTATAAAGTTCATTGTGAATCACAATAAGATAATCTAACTCAAGTTAGATACTGGGAACATACATAGCTAGAAGTATACATAACCACTTACAGTTAAAAATGTAATAATTTAAATACTGCTTAAATATAAAAGTTTTAAAGCATTTCTTAAATATTTCACTATTTGTTTCCAGCCTAATTTCTGTTGGTAAAACATTCCAAATCTTTGCAGATTGGTAAGGGATCGTTAGAGAATGGACACGTTTGTATCTAATATCATCAACAGATAGGTACTCTCATTTGAAGGAAGACCATTCCTGGAGGAAGAAAATGACAAATGTGAATGGCAAATGTGCAGAACCATGAATAATATTGAATGTTAACATACATAATTTAAGCAATGTTCATGCTTCTATAGGAAGACAATAATGCGTCTGTCTCAACCACTGAGCAAGATCGCATCGAGGGTTTCAAAGAAAAAAGCTACCCCCCCCCCCCTCCAATAGTCCTATTTATTCTTGCAGAAACTTTAAATGCAGTAAAACATAGGGAATTCTTCCTTTCAAACTGCCTTTCTATACTTCAACCCCTTAAATTGCCCAAGCTATCACCCAGCAATCTGCCATACCCTATAATGGACATTACCACAACTTCCCCACCCCTAGAAACTTCCCTGCATTTGGCCTACCACCCTACCTCACAAAGATACTCCCTGTAACTGCCTTGTCCCTGAAAGCTATACTTCCATGATTGTCCTTTCCCCACAATCTACCCGTCCCCGAAACACTATCCCCTGCAAACTTTCCCACTACTCTGCAAAATAGCTCACCCCTAAAAAACTATTCCTATGACTGTCCTATCATTGTGCAAATTGCTTCCAACCCCCAAAATTAGCCCTCCACGACTGCCTTACCATGCCACAGCCTGCCCCTTCTCAACTGTCTCACCATCGAGTAAATTGCCTCAATCCCAAAACTACATCCCTACAGCTGCTCTCACCCTCAGACCCTAAGCCCCCACAACTGCCCTACCATCACACAAATAGCCTCCAACCTCAAAACATACCCATCCCCAAAACCTATCCCCGTAAGTGCCTCACCAGTTTTTTTCTTTTCTGGCATGCTATTGCCAGGATAGACAAGGAGGTGGTGGTGTGCTACTGTATAATTCATGTATTCCCATCAGGGAAGTAAAGATTGATCTATATTATGATGTGGCATTATTATACAACCTTGACCTTGCAAACCATGTTCACTTTCCCATTCTTTACTGTCCTCTGTTACTTAAGAGGGAAGAATGAAAGAGATCCTACAATTGATTATAGATGTTGCATCCCAGTATCCCAGCCTGTGCATTTGGGGGGTTGCTCCCAACATGCTCAAAGATATAGACGGGCTTTTTTCTTTTAGGCAGCCTTGTTCTATTACAGTTGCCCTTCTTCGTCAGATCGGAAATAAGCAAATGTGCTAGCTGACAGTGTATATAAGTGAAAACATTCAAGCATTACTATGACAGTCTGACAGGGTGGGAGGATGGGGGTGGGTCGGAGGTATGCATGGGGACATCAAAGCATATCATTGATATTCTAACAGGATGGGTGTGGATAGGTGAGGGGTGGGGTGATCAACAGAGACATACAGCTTTATGGTTTATAATGGGCTAGGAACCCCAGGTCCTTGTTAAGTCCTTTCTGTTGGGTGTTAAAATATTCAATTATTCTGACTTCAAAGGTCTTACGTTCTTGTATGGTTTTAAAGTTACCTTTCAGTATATCATTCAGTGTAAAAAATGTAATGAAGGATGCTATATTGGAGAAACAGGCCAGATGTTTAAGACAAGATTCAATTTACATAGACATCACATGAACAATACAGCCAGTAGGGCCCCCACCCCGGTGGGACAGCACTTCACAGAACCAGGACACTGTACCAGTGATTTCACAGTGAAAATACTGAAAGGTAACTTTAAAACCATACAAGAACGTAAGATCTTTGAAGTCAGAATGATTGAATATTTTAACACCCAACAGAAAGGACTTAACAAGGACCTGGGGTTCCTAGCCCATTATAAACCATAAAGCTGTATGTCTCTGTTGATCACCCCACCCCTCACCTATCCACACCCATCCTGTTATAGAATATCAATGATATGCTTTGATGTCCCCATGCATACCTCCGACCCACCCCCATCCTCCCACCCTGTCATACTGTCATAGTAATGCTTGAATGTTTTCACTTATATACACTGTCAGCTAGCACATTTGCTTATTTCCGATATGATGAAGAAGGGCAACCTTCGAAAGCTAATCAAGAAATGTATTAAGTTATGTCCAATACAAAAGGTATCTTCTTATTTTCTTTTCCATGTTTTATTTTGTTTGATTTCTATTGATGCTTATTTTACATAAAGCCTTCATGCTGAAAAGAGCTCTGCCACAGGTGTCTGACATTGCGTTGCTACCTGGGCCCCCTCCGACTGATGACTGCCCGGCGCTGATGCCAGATGTGGATGCCCCTGAGCGTTGGATGCACGCTAAGCATAGACGGGTAAATTCCCCGTCGGAGAATGGCGCATCCCCCTTTCCCCCGTGGTCGGGCTGTGGGGACTCTGAGGGATCTGGCAGGCCTTCGTGGTCTGAAGAGCCAGAGGAAGGTGCCGGTTTGCCACTGGATCTGGATGATCCCACTGTGGTT